>NW_027429858.1:0-108615 GCF_044706935.1 Curcuma longa | reverse complement strand
TATATATATATATAGAGTTCTGATGCGCCGCGCGACTTCTCGTGCGCGACGCATCCGCGACGCTGAGGTGGAGCGCGGCGACGTGGCTGGGAGCGGAAGCAGCGTGCCGACGTGGCTGGGAGCGGAAAACCCTAAAAATTGCCTTCCCTCCCCCGCTGGCCCGCGACTTCCTCTGCGCGTCCTCCCTGCGGTCCGCCATTCGGCCTGTCCCCCTCTCCCCCGTAGCTCCTCTGGACATCGCGTCCGCGACTCCCTGCGTTCCGGCCGACGCCCGTCCCCCTCTCCCGCGTTGCTGCCTCTGCGCGTCCGGCGCTCTGGCCGCCATCCATAACGTCCGGCGTACCTCATTTCTCTGCTCGCCATCGCGCCGCTCACCGTCGTGGCGCTCGCGATCCCCTCTGCGTGTCCGGGCGCTCGCGATCCCCTCTGCGTGTCCGGGGCGTAGCAGATAATATTTTGAAACATTCCCTTCGTCATGTGGAACTTAAAAATTCATGTTCTGAGAAAGAACGAATTAACATCAAAGCACCTTATTCAACGCTGCGTAGCAGATAAAAAATTTAACGCTTCGTAGCAGATACAAAATCTCCCTCAATAATCTGTTTAATTTTTATGAATCATTCACTATAAAACATTTTAAATATATTTTAGATTGAGCAAATACTTGTTGGTTTCTGCACCGTGAAAGACTGCATTTCAGGCTATGTCATATGACAAGTGATAAGGAGTGTGAAACCAAATCAGTCGACTGTTTCTTATTTAATAGTGCACTGATTCGTACACAGTCGACTGATTTTAAAAAACAGTCGAGTCAATTGTATTCTGTTTACTTCTTTTAAGTAATCAGTCGACTGACTGAACATTTCAGTCGACTGATTCGAATTAAGTCGACTGAAATGAAGATTTAGTTGAGTTGTTTGCATTCAGTCGACTGTATTATAATAACAGTCGACTGAATCTAACCACAGTCGATTGGAATTAAATCCAGTCGAGTCGTTTGCATTCTGTTTCCTTCGAAAACACAATCAGTCGGCTGTATTATAATAACAGTCAACTGATTCGAACCACAGTCGACTGGCTGCGAAGGCCAGTTGAGTCGTTTACATTCTGTTTGCTTGCCAAACACAACCAATCGACTGTGGTTCATGAATCAGTCGAGTCATTTGATGATCAGTCAACTGATGTTATTCATCAGTCGACTGAATCAAAAAACTAAATATGAACCAAAAGTAAGTTTCCATGCAATTTTTTCCCTGCTAATATAAGTGGTGCAAACCCACAAGTTTATTACTCCAAAATACTAAAATTGCATGAACCAAAAGTAAGTTTCCATCATCGAAACCATTAAATTCTCGAAAAAATTCATATAAATCGAACAATGGACTTCAAATATGTATGACATTCAAAATGGAACCATACAACGTACTTCACAACATATACAACCATACTATACAATCGCAATTAAACTCCATCTTTACTGTCTAACCAAAATACCCTAAACCATACAACCACAACCATACAACCATACTATACAAAATGGAGCTAGATACAACCATACTATACAACCAAAATGGAGCTAGATACAACCATACTGTCTAACCAAAATGGAGCTAGATACAACCATACTGTCATAGCTAGATACAACCATACAACCATACAACGTTGCAACCATAAAATGATATATTATCGAATTTGTAGCAGCACATGGAAATGTTGTGGCAGCACTTGAAAATGATATATTAGCGAATTTGTAGCAACACTTGGAAATGTTGTAGCAGCACTTGGAAATGATATATTATCGAATTTGTAGCAGCACTTGGAAATGTAGCTTTCACAACAATTAAACTCCCCATATATTGATTTCCACCATGGCTGGGATCAGGAATGTTGTAGTTTCCGCCATAACCTGCAACTATCATTTCAACAAATGAAGTAAACTATATATGTGAGACACATAACCTGGAGCAATAATTTCCGCCATAACCTGTAGCAAGAATCAGCTTAGCTCAAACTTAAGGATTGAAAGACAACAGCACTAGCAAAGAAACAAATTAGAATTTAAAAATTGAAAATTTATGTCTCACCTACATCAGTAACACAAACTGAAGTATTCTTTGATGATGAAAATAAAGCATTGAATTCTAAAGCATGTTGTTAGAACCTGCATTAAATAAAGTTAATTATTAACTGTAATTCCTCAAATATTCATCCACTATAAATGGTATAATAGCAATAGCAAAACATTATTAGTACCAGCCGTATATGGAAAGTCTTCGTCATATGTGTCAGTATCGTTGTTATTCTGATTATCTAGACTCGATCTGGCAATTGACAAATCGTATACATATGTACATTATTAGTCAGACTCATTCGAGTTTCAAATAAAATGATATAAATGCAGAATTAATCAATACATACCCTTGTTGTAAAAGTGGACAATTGCGTTTGTCATGTGACACACCTCGATTACCACATCCATGACATAGGCGGGATTTTGAGGTTGACCTTTCCTTTGATGATTTCAGTCTCTTCCCACAGCCTTTTGTTCTTATTAACGAAGGATCAATAATAACAGGATTCCTATCCAAGGATTTCTTAGTTTGACTGCCACTACCACATTTTTTACTAATATTTATCTCTTGGATTTTATTGTAGATACAATCAAATTGTTCCTCCAAGAAATTTGTTCCCTCATCAGTCAAAGATGCATCGTCAATTAATACTGATGCTTTATAGGATAACTTTGAATGCCTTGACATCAAAAATCTGTCTGGATCATCGATTAAATTTTCCTCTCCCAAAGCATACATTGCTCCAACCTTTGCATCTTGTGTCCAGCGTTTAAGTATATACTGATCAGGCAAATGAAAAATTTGGTTGATACGGAAATAAGCTAACATATGCCTGCACGGAATGCCATCAAACTCGAATTTCTTACAACTACAGGATATATAGTCTTTCTGATTGTCATGCGTCAGGACCTTCGGTTTGGAGGAAGAGCAACTTTGAAATTTCATCACATGATAAACTACAAAATCAAGTTCAAAAGATATCTGTTTCACATAATAACCATGACTCTCGCTAATTTCACTTTGAAATTCCATCCATTTATTTTTCGTGTACAACTTAACCATTTGAGTTTCCATTGGCCAGTTTGTCTTAATCCTTGGATGCTCATTTATATCAACATGGTCTGAAATTAGCTCATTGTGTCTTTGGTGTCTCAGTGCCCTATTGAAACGGGTGATAAAATCCATCAATGAGTTCTTATTTGAGATATACCTTTTGAAAAATGCATGTGAACTTTCAGATCTTTGACTAGTTGACATTCCAGCACAAAAAACTTCACTAAAATATGCTGGCACCCATTTTTGTCGCAATTGGTACATCAAAGACAACCAATCATTTTTCTCTAAGTTAGCACACGTGATAACCTCTTTCCATGATTCCTCAAATTCATCCGGAGATGTAGAATTTCTAATGGCATTCTTTATGGTTTGAAAGATGTCATGGGAAAGAGGAGCTAATTTCTCTGGGAATTTACTCATTATGTGCCATAAACAATATCGATGGATTGTCTGAGGGAAAACTTGTGCAATGGCTTTCGTCATAGCAGGATCTTGATCCGTGATGATAACTTTAGGTGCACCTTTAGGCATGGCTTCAATGAACGTGTTAAGCAGCCAAACAAAAGATTCAGTTTTCTCATCACTTAAAAACCCGCAACCAAAAAGGATTGTTTGATTATGATGGTTGACTCCTACAAATGGTGCAAAAATCAAACCATATTTGTTGGTATTATAAGTTGTATCAAATACAACTACATCACCAAATACACTGTATGCCCTCCTTGATATATGATCTGCCCAGAAACACCGACTAAATCTGTTCATTGAATCTGTCTTGTACTCATAGAAAAACCCTGAATTCTTATCTTTTTCCGATGCAAATAACTCAATTAATGTTTCAGCATCAATCCCTTTTTCTTCGTCTCTTTGCTGTTGCTCATAGTTTCTAATATCTCTTTCTGTGCAACCGACTAATTCAGGTCCTCCATACTCTATTTCGAACAATCGCATTTGTTGACATGTTGGCACATTAGCCTCTGAAAACTGTTGAGTTAATACTTTTTTGGCTTTTGAAACATGACGATGCGACCGTAGTAAATAAACCTTTGAAGGAGTCGACAGTGGATGATTATGACTTTCAACAAAATTAGTCACTATCCAATTAGATCCAGTTTGTTGCTTGACAAGTGCAATTTTGGACTTACATCCTGTTCTAGTTTCACCCATGTTTCTTTCCTTTCTATGTTGATCACCTGTTAACTTTTTATTCCGTTCATCAGTATGTCCTTGTTTAAAACATACAAATGTTTTCCAGCATACTTCATTTGTCATCCTATTTTTCTTGCTATTATTTATCCTTGCACTAAATCCTGCTTCTCGTGCATATTGGTTATACCATGAAAATGCATCCTCTAGTGATGTGAATTTCATCCCAATTTTTGGCTTTCGGTCATCTGTAACTTGGGGAATATATATATGATCATCACCATAATTTTGTTCCATTGTTGGAGAATGTGAAATTTAGATGTACTGAAGCTCTGCATTTCACCATATAGCCATAAAAATATTCTAAATCAAATTGTCATAAAATGGCTAAAGCATGATGTAAAGTTTCGACAAAATAATCGTAGTAACATTAACAATTGTATAGGTTGCTTTCCATGGTTGAAAGTTGAGACTCTAAATGGTAAACCATATTTAGATACACACGAGTAATAGAGAAAAGAGAACACGTTCCTACATACTCCATCGTCAATGAAACTGACAACAGAGAAAATCCATGTTCTAATTTTGGTAAGTCTAACAAGGGATCAAGTATTGTTATCTATCTTTCCTTCTAATGGTTCTTTTTTTTCCAAATCCATGTTCTTATTTTGGTAAGTCTAACCAAGGATTGGTGCATGCAGTAGAACATAGGTGTGGGCCAAGTAAATCATCTATGTTCAAATGGCGGTGCAATTTTGTACTTCTTAACTTTCCAAATAACCTATCAAACTGTGAACCTATTGTACTTCTTAAACAACCAAAATCGGGGAAAACTATAAATATATGTGAAGAGAATGTACTTCAAAAAACACCAAATTCGAGCATGACCTAACCTGGTGCGACGGAGTGCCGACCTGTGCGCTGATGTTTTAACACGACCTCAGGTGACGGAGGGCCCAAACGCGCAGAGGGATGGGCGGCCGCGCAGAGGGAGTCGCGGAGAAGGAACTGACAACAGAGAAAACTAAACTTGTTTGTAAAGAGCTGATTGGGGCAACATACAAGTTTGACATAAGCCTAACCTGGGGGCAACGGAGGGCCAAAATGTGGGCAGATGCTACGACGGCCGAAACTCGCAGAGTTTCAGTCGGACAGAGCCGGAAGGCCGAAACTCGGAGACGGAGTCGGGAAGAGGGAGGCGCGCCGAGGGACGGAGGGCCGGACGCGCCGAGGGTACTGTGTGCAGAGCTCCGGAAGAGGGAGGGCCGGACGCAATGTCGGTCCGGCACAGGAGAGCTCCGGAAGAGGGAGGGCCGGAAGCGCCGAGGTACTGTGCGCAGAGCTCCGGAAGAGGGAGGGCAGAGCTCCGTCGGTCCGGCAGATGAGAGCTCCGGAAGAGGGGAGGGCCGGACGCGCCGAGGTACTGTGCGCAGAGCTCCGGAAGAGGGAGAGCTCCGGAAGAGGGGAGGGCCGGACGGGCCGAGGTACTGTGCGCACAGCTCCGGAAGCGGGAGAGCTCCGGAAGAGCGAGGGCAGAGCTCCGTCGGTCACGAAGAGGAGAGGAGCGCAGCGAGACGGGAGGAGAGGAGCGCAGCGAGAGGAGTGCGGAGCGAGAGCAGCGGCGGCGAAAGCGAATATAATCAAATTTTAGGGTTGCTCCTCGCGCTGGCAGCCACGGCGGACGGGGATGCGCGATGCCAACTCAGCGTCGCGCAGGAGTCGCGCATAAGAGTCGCGCGTTCCATCAAAATTGTATATATATATATATATATATAGAGGCCCGCGAGACTCATCCCTACGCGATCCGTGCGCGACCGCCGACCCCGCTCACTTCCGCCGCCGTCGCGCCGCCGTCCAATCACCGTCGGCCATCGGACCCGGACCGTTGGATGCGCAACTCGCCGGCGCACATTCCGGCATCGGATTCCGACCGGATTACGGTCGGAATCCGGCCGGAAACAGGACAGTGCCCAACGGCCACTGTCGGTCGGAAATCAGCCGGATTCCGGCCGAATCGCGGCCGGAGACTGGCCGCGGTCGACGCGCCGGCGCCGGGCGCGTCGACCGCGGCCGGTCTCCGGCCGTGATTCGGCCGGAATCCGGCCAATTTCGCCGGAATCGGCCAACAACGGTTGACGCGCCAGCGCCGAGCGCGTCGACTGCGGCCGGTCTCCGGCCGTGATTCGGCCGAAATCCGGCCGATTTCGCCGGAATCGGCCAACAACGGTCGACGCGCCGGCGCCAGGCGCGTCGACCGCGGTCGGATTCCGGCCGAATTCAGTCGGAATCCGGCCACCAGTCCGGCGCCGGTGAGTTGCGCATCCATCGCCGCCGGTCCGATGGCCAGCGGTGGCAGGACGGGGGAGCGGCAGCGGCGAGAACGCCGACGACGCAGAGAAGCTACAGTGATTTTTTTTTATAAATGGCCTGGATTTTTCGCGATGAACGGCCGGGATCGCGTGCGCATGGGGCGCGTTTTTTCGTTCGCGCAGGATATCAAACTCGTATATATATATATATATATATATATATATATATATATATATATATATATATATATAAAATTGATATTCTATGCGTCTTAAAATATGTGACTGTGCGCAACATGGGAATCCAGAAAAATTTTGAGTGTCTAGAATAGTAAATAATATCATTTAATATATTTTTTATTTTACGGTTAAGCCATTTAAGATTTTTTTTCTTTAGGATTTAGGGGTTGAGTTATATAGTATTAAACATAAAAAAATAAAAATAAAAATTATTTTTTATTAAACATAAATAATTTTTAAAATGAAAATAAAAAAATATATTTACTGTTTCAGGATTCTTTCGGATATTTCGATTCTGATATCGCGTAAAATCATGTATTTTAAAACGCGCAGGATATCATCTCTCTCTATATATAGTAATGTGCTAATTAAGAAATTTGATATCCTGTGCGACTTATCCCGCGCGACCCGTGTGCGACACCTCCGACCCACCGCCGCTGCCGCTGCCGCTGCCGTGTGCGACGCTGGTCCTTCTTCGGCCGATCTCCGGCCTCGATTTGGTCGGAATCCGACCGCGATTTGGCAGGAATCCGACGCCCAAAACTGCCAACCGCATTTCCGGCCAAATTTGCCAAATTCCGGCCACTATCCGGAATCCGCCGCCGGACAGAGCGCCGATGAGCAGCACGTCGATCAGGCCCGAGGCAGCGGCCGGACGGCGTGGCGAGGGCGGCGGCAGCAGCGGTGGGTCAGAGATGTCGCGCACGGATCACGCGGAATACGTCGCGCAAGATATCAGTTCTTTGCTAATTAATATACCTTGATTTCACTAATGGATTATTTTGCTGATTTGATTGGATTGAACCAAGATCTTGATTCAACCATTTAAGTTGTCGGTCCGGTCTGATCTTATCGATGATATTATAAATAATTCACTTCTGATGACCTGTTTTAGTGGTTTTTCTTATCCACCAAATTGTAATAAACTTGACTGATAACATATCAAACACATACACACCAAATCATTTTAACAAAAGGTAGAATCTGATACACGGTCGGTCCTATCATCAAAGGTAAATCAGAAGTTGTAGTTAATCACTGCGGGGGAAGGCACCTCGGCTTCGCCGACGACATCTACTTCAACAAGACTATCCCACACTAACCAACTCAACCATTCCCTAGAGGCCACACACACCAAATCATCAGTTGACTATGCATGGATTGACAATCACATTATTGTACGATCTTATTTCAAATTCAGTAAGAGAGGTGTTTGTCTTCAGAATCATCGAAGCAGTTAGACATGATTATATATTTATATCAACAACAATGTTTAACCGCTAACAGAGCAGAAAGCAATATGACTTGCTACGGTTGTTTCCTCGAAAGAGCGGTTCAATCCTCACAGAGTATCTATTCTTCAGAATCTGAATCTGGCCGTAAATGAGGTTTAAAGAACTTGAGAACCTCCTCATAGACAGATTTCTTGAAATCTACTGCCTGTTCAGGAAGCACATAATGTAGTATGAGACTCAAATTCGATCATATCAACTATTGAGTGTAGTAGAACAAGAGTTGGTTTACCCACACGTTCGATAACTTGCCCCGGTGTCATCCACATCCATTCTCCGAATTCTGGCTTCTCGCTTCCATCCCCAGCGAGATTAATTTCATCTTCGTCACCTGTGAATCGAAATAGAAACCTGCACATTGATGCAGACTTAGCTATAGAGAATGAGATCATAACCAGTTTTCCTAAATGAGTGATAATGATCGCTATATGTCGCGATGAACCTTAGTGGACATTAGCTAAGACGAAACAACTTCAAAGTTGTCTCAATTTGTATGCTCTACTAGCTTTTGCAACATTTGTTGAAGCCTAAGCCTATTGTCGTTAACTACTACTTTTCGAAGGAAGAATGTCTAACAAAAAAAATGAAATGTTCAAAGAGGAAACATACATTCTACTGATAGTTGTTTGCTCTGGTAAGCGGGTTAAATTCTATTCATACAACTGCACTATTAGGAGGGGTTAAACCTTTCCTCTATACTACCTCAAACAGGTAATACACATCGTAGTGTAGACCAAAACAGAAAGAAACAGACATTCTCATCGGGGTACTAAATAAAGATGTGTGTGTTCTTTTTTCCGAATACCACATCGGTTAATCATGTGTGGTTCTGATGCCTACGTTAACAAGCCTCTCCTTTACAATTTGAAAGGTAGAAATTCATCAGGAACATTGGAATGCTTACCACTTTTGCGCTTGACCTTTCCAATCTGTTCCCCATAGTTTGTTCAGCTTTTCCTTTGCTTCTGGAAGGAAATCATAGGTTAACCAGTAAGGAACCTGCAGTCGCGGAATTGAGGCAACATATGCTCATATGCTTCTTCTAATCGAATGAAGATTAAAAAATCCAAGAGAAAAAGATAAGGCACGCTATATATCAACCAACCAATAGAACTCATCTAATGCTATTTAAATTTTAAACCACCTGTTCTTAGCTAAGATCATATGAATTAATCCCACAAAAACAAGGCTAAGATCGATATATTGCATCATTTAATAGTTTAAATTGACAATAATAACATCGCTAAGTTACATAGTATATCGTCAGCAGATTTGAACAATCAGCAGTTTATTCCATCCCAAACTAAAATGAGAAGAAATGCTAGTACAGATTGGTCACCTCGGCAAGGATCTCTGCAGATGTAACTCCTGTTTCTTCCTTCAATTCCCTGAAGGCGGCAATCCTAGCATCTTCTTCTCCCTCTATACCACCCTGAAGAAGTTCATAAAAGATTGGATAACTTCAGTGGCAAACAGAAAAACATATTGAAAATTGAAGATCCAATATCCAAGTTTTTCATGTCTGACAGTAACTGAGAAAAAATTTTAAGCATCCATTCGAAACAAACTTCTACAGACATGTGACAAACTAGAATCAGAGAAAGGTATGAATACTTCCCCTTAACCAGAAGTGTCATTTGCAATCATTCTTCGGTAATAACCCAATTTTAGGGGTATTAAGTTAAAATTTTTATTTTTATTGTCTTTACTAGAATTGTTCAGTAAAAGATAAATTTAATAATTCTCTCACAATGATTTTGTAATATTGGTTTTGGTTTTATTTAAATAAGAAAAAAAATCTATTATAAGCATTTACAATGCTCATAGTAAATTTATTATATTTAAAATACTTTAGAATATATTTAATTACGGTCATTTTGAATATTATGGTGAGTAGAATACATTAATCAATTACTTATTCTAATTTAAGCAACTATTTTACTCATAATAGTTAATTGACCTTTTATATAAACTAATGCTAATCTCTTTAGGTTGTATTTGGCTATATCTTTTAATTTGTCTATTTGATGAACTCTCTACCTCCACCAATTTATTTCATGGAAACTAGAAAAATGAAATGTTCTATAGAAGGAGAATATAACGACATCTAGGATTTATGAGGTAGGCTCTTTAATTTCCTTTCTTTCCTTATCTATCCACATCTCTTATTGGTGCACATCTCATATCGTATTATGGTCTTTTCTTCATGCCTTTGCATCTTGCTCTTTTGTTAAAATTGATCAAAATGCAAAGATATGAAAACAAGCATAACACAAGAAAAGATGTGCATTGCCAAGAGAAGAAGAGGAAGAGCCTATCTCATAAATCCTAGATGCTGATATATTCTTTTTCTCCAAAACTTTTAAGTTTATCAAATACCATAAAATAAATGGATGGAGATAGAAAGTTCACTGAATGAATACATTTGGTGAAATACAATTCTAAAGAGATTGGATTTAGCTTAAATAGAAAATTAATTAGAATAAGAGTAACAATCATTTAAACTATAATAAGTAAAACAGTTGTTTAACCTTCTATCATAATTAAATATTATAAAAAAAACAAAGAAAACATAGATATTCAAAGATCATATATCTCAAATCATTTAATCAATTAATTAAATAATTGACATAAATTACCTTTTATACAACAACAACCAAATCTTATCCCACTAAGTCATCATTTATATTTAAATAAATTTTAATCTATTTTATTATTATTATTAATCAAGTGTTTTTTGATCTTCCTCTTCATCTAATGTATGTATTTATTATAGTTTTAAATCAGGTCTAACCTAAATTACCTTTTATAGGGAACTAATTTCAAAAAATGATCATTTAAACTAACTTATACTCCTAAACTTCTGATCATTCAAGTTTAATTCCTTGATGGAAAACAATTCTTAATCACAAGAACTAAACTTCCATTCTGTGTTTGAAGAAATTGGAAAAGGACTTTGTTTCGCCTAGTGTTTAGCTGATTTAGCCCCATGCTTTGATTATGCTCGATGTTATCTCATCCTAATCTACAAGATTAGAAGTATTGAAACAACAAATCCAAAGTTTCTCCTCAGAAACATCCAAAATAGAGAATCAAATTCCCACTTCTTACTCATTATCATCAAATTCTTCGCACTAAGACACCAAAACAAAGGAATTTAGATGAATCTAATGGAAACAATACGGTACACGCCGCTGCGGTAAATGAATCCACCTTTACTTCAAGCAATCAGGCACAAAATGGCAGAATGAAATGGAGGCGGAGCAATCCACAGATGAAGTTCAGTCTTTATCACATCAAACTCGTTTATTATTTCAACAAGGAAATTAATGACAAGTACAGCAAGGCGATTACACTCACCTGAGGCATCTGCCAAACGCCGGGGACATCGAGCCTTGAAGCCGAAAAAATCTTAAAGCACGAAACCATCCATCAGACGAACGCTCGAGAGACGAGGAACCGACACGAAGTGCCACGAACCTTGTTATCGGGATTGACGAGGCAGATCCCCACGTTCCTTCGGTAGCCCGGGGGAGAACTTTCCATGGAGGCAGCCACGAGGGGGCGCGGCTTTGGCGGAGGAGAACGCGAAGTAGAGGAACGCTGGAGGATCGGACGGAGAGGGAAGGGGCTTGTGATAAGGCGGGGCGGCGGGGCGGCGGGGCGGAGACGACCATGGCTGCGCATAGCTCGTTATAAAAATCACGATCGGAATTTGCTAATTAGGAGGACGGTTTTGCCCCTGCCCTTGGAACAATTTTTGAAATTGCCTCAGTTTATCTATTTATGGAAAATCCTATCAAAGTTTTAAAATCTACAAAATATCTTTCACAAATTTTAAATTACAAAAATATTTATAAAACTATTAAAAAAAATTAAACTTCAGTTATTAACAAATTTTAAAATTATTAAGAGGATGTCTCTTATTACTCTTTTCGTTAAAGGACACTCTTTTACAAAATATATTAAAATAACTCTTTATTATATTTTTATCTCAAAAATATTTTTATTTTATAGCTGTTAAAATATATACGGGCATAGGAACAATTTAATTATTATCATAATTATTATAACTTATTTTATGTTGTTGTTATAGATTAGAGTCGTTAATTTAGATTAGGTCTGTCAGATTGGTCCGTCTCGTCAAACAATTTAAATAGATTGAATTGAAATTTTATCAACTTATTTTAAGATGAATTCAAATATATCGACCCACCTAGGTCTGTAATCCGCGTGGATTGATCTCGATTGAATTTTTTTTTAATTTAAAATTAAAGTAAAAAATTTAATAAATTAGTGGATGTCACCCGTCTAAATCATAATCTAAACTTAAAAATTTTAATTTTAACATTTAAATTACAATCCAAACTAAATTTAATATTTTTTTGACAAGCCCGTATGTTGATCTATCTTATCCGTAACCCATCTTAAGTTGGGTTAGGTTGAAAATTTTTCCAACTAGCAAAATTAGTAGGCTAGCCTGTCTTGCTTGTCATATGATGAGTTTATGACGGATTGACTTGTCTTGTAATGGGTTGGTCCATTTGATCCTCTATTATAGATATAATTGTTAAAATAGTACTACAATGATTTGATTAAGTGCTCATGTCAATTAAATTTGAGTAATTTTACTCAAATTGTTTTTAAAAATTAATATAATAATGTTCTATGAGTCGTAATTTTGAAGAAGCTAAACAAAAAACCAAAAGTTAAATCAATTTATTTTAATATATTATAGCAGTTATATCAGTAATTACTAAAACTGTAAGTTTTGTCATCCAGTAAGCCTTATTTTTATAAAAAGAATATAGATATTTTTAGAGTGTTAAATAAATTAAATAAGAGGACAGGAAGGAATAGATATGCCATAAAATAAATAGTTAATTTCATAATTTAAATTGAACATAAGAAACAAATAAAACATGTTTTATTTTATTAAAATTAATTAGTTTGGATCCCGTCCTATCCATTTTTTTATAGCTCCCTTTTTCGAGTGTAATATCTGTTTGACACGTGTCCTCCAACTCATCCTCAGTTATAGAAATATGTATAAAAATATAATTATAAACATGGTGAAAATAATAGCGAAATATATTTCTAATTAATTTCGAGTGATGCGATCACTTTCCTAAAAATTCATCTCTCAATATTGCAAAAACTATATATTATTCCCCTTGTATTTAAAATATCGGTCCAATTTTAATGCATTAACTGTGAAATTACCAAAAATAAGTCTATATAATTGATTCTGATAGCTAATCAAATCTCGCCACGTAAGGTAGGCCACCACAATGGAGCCCAAGGCAGTGTGCTTTATATAAACCATACTACCTCAGGTCCTCAGCCCGATTCGCCGCCGGCCAAGTGTTCGATCGATTGCCGATGTCGGAGAAGAGCGATTGCGGCCACTGCGACGGCGACGGAGCGAGGCGCCTCCTCTTCCGACTGGCGTTGGCTTGCTTCATCTCCCTGGTAGTGCTCGTCCTCGTCGTGTGGCTCGTCCTCCGCCCCACCCGCCCCCGGTTCTACCTCCAGGACGACTCCGTCGTGCAGCTCAACCTCACCCCCGGCTCCGGCCTCGTCACCTCCGTCCTCCAGGTTACCCTCTCCTCCCGCAACCCTAACGACAGGATTGGCATCTACTACGACCGCCTCGTCGCCTACACCCGCTACCGGGGCCAGCAGACCACCGCCGCCGAGGCCCTCCCCGCCGGCTATCAGGGTCACAACGACGTCACCGTCTGGTCCCCCTACCTCTTCGGCGGCGCCGTCCCTCTCGCCGCAGACCTCGCCGCCGCTCTCTCCCAGGACCAGCAAGCCGGTTTCGTCCTCCTCTCCGTCCACATCGACGGCCGCCTCCGGTGGAAGGTCGGCGCCTGGACCTCCGGCCACTTTCACCTCCACGTCAACTGCCCCGCCTTCCTCGTCCTCGACTCCTCCAGGCCCTCCGATGCCGGCTCCTACTACTACCGATTCCAGTACACGCGCTGCCGCGTCGACATCTGATCGGATCCTATATATCGCGCCGGCGTTATTATGCTCCATTATTAATTTGTAATTGTTGAGAATAACAAAATTTCATACTTATATTTTAAAAATTAAAAAAAAGGCCATTGTAAAACTCTTTTCGATATTTATTTTCCAGCAAAATTTAATCAAAATATTTCATTTATATTCAAAATTATCGAACCGAACTTGAATGTGTTTGATAATTTTTTCAAATGAAATTCAAACTCATAATATTTTCTTCCAAGGTACATGAGCCGCTTGCAAACCAAATTTTAATTATTTTATATAATTTTAATTTAAATATATTCAAATTAAATTTCAAATAATTCAAGATTGAATTCGAATTCATCGTTTCAAAATATAATTAAATTCAAATTTAAATTATTTTAAAATATCATAGGATTATGTTCAAATATAATGCTATTATGTTCAAAATTTTCAAACTCATTCATCAAAACCTTCTGCAGCCTTCTCGTCCAACACTCTGTAACAGTTCGTCCTGGCCTCGCCGGCGAGCTCAACGACCACCGTGCTCTTGCACTTGGCTTCTATCGAGCCACCTTTTTACAGCCGCTCGATTAGAGCGCTCGAATCATCAATACCCAAACACGACCCATTGACAACTTTCGTCGAACCTAAGAACTGAACCCCGACGAATGTTTCCATCTTCCAAGTTGAGTTTTAACCAACGAAAACCACTAGATTATGAATAACACACAGAAGGTGAGATTGCAGTATTCCATCCATATACAAATTGCAAAAGATAATAGTAACAGAAGTTCCTTGTGCCTTCACTGATGGGTAATTTTTTACAGGAACTACAAGAAACAGCTGCCTTATGCAGTGGACCAGCCTCAAACCCATTTCACCAATCTCGGATTGTTCACGAATAATGTGCATTTAGCATCTCTCGATAGACGATGTCGATGAAATCATTATTCTGAAGAAAAAAAATGTAACTCAGATTAGTATAATCCATGAGCAAACTAAACAAAAATTAGATCAAAGGAAATGCAAACACTGTTGAGATGAACATCTCAGAATTTCTTTTTTTTTCCCTGTATTGAAAGTTCATTTTACCTACCAAAAGCCAAAATTTGCAGAAATGTTTTCAGCAAAGCATTTGCTAAAATGTACTAGTTCAACATAATAAAAAAAAACCTAGTCAAATCTTAAAGTTTGTTTCATGTCATTACTAGCAAGAAATCACAGAAGTATTATTAACTAGTAGACTTAAAAGTTTAAGTAAAAGGAATCAGAATATAAATATTAATGGACTTGCCAAGGATATAGATATGACCAGAGAAAGGCATAGTGGCATACATCTAAAAAAATAACTTTCACAAAAGAAATCAATTTAAGCGATCAAACCTCAGCAACTAATTATAAAGCCGGTAAAGTGAGACGGCGTTTGTAGGACAAAATGACAATGAGGGAGAAAAGGTAGGGATTCCTAGGTGTATAAAGAAATAAAAAGTAACAACTAGCATCGAAGACTTATTTTCAGGAAAAGGAAAGGTTTTATAGTCGGTGATTAGAGAAAGTTATATCAACATAGTTCCAACATTGGTGTTAAGGTAACTGCGAAAGTGAGTATGGAGACAAAAAGAAAAGAAAGAAATTGAATGTTGCATCAATAAAAGAATGGACATGACTTAGAGATAATTTATCTTAGATCAGGACCTATGGTAAATGCAAACACACACCAAAAAAAAAAACTTACCTGAACAAGCCTCAATAGTGCATCACGGACTTTGTCTCTCGTGATAACTGGCGCAAGGTTTGGAACAGGAGTTAGAGATGCAGATGGGGCAGGTGGTGGAAAGGGTTGAAGTAATGGAGTTCCATATGGTCGCTGCATTGTAACTGGAGGATGGAGGGGATGAGCAGTTAGAACTGAGGATGACACTGGTAGTGCAGAAGACACAGCTGGTGAGAAAAATGAAGGTTTCACTAGATTTGTAGCCCGGGTGCTATTTCCATTGCAAGATTCAAGGTTTTCCAGAGGTGGCATTAGAGGAATTGGTGAAGCTGAGGGAACAGGAATGGGCTGAGTAGTTGGCAATGCAGTTGGAATGAGACTTGCTGCCTGAGTAACTACAGGAGCTGGTGCAGAAGCAAGAGGTGGCTGGCCACTAATTGATGAATTTGATGTGTTTGCGATGTTCATTGCATTCTGAAAAATAAAAAAATATACATGTAAAGGTTATTTGAGAAATTAACTCCATCTTGAGTTACACAATACTTAAAATCTACAGGAATCTAAATAGATAAGAGACACTGAGAACCCTATAAATATGAATTAACATATAGGGAGTATAATAAAAGATACTCTTCACATACACTGAAAAAGTTCATAAAAGCATCATCAGGGACACTAGGAGTTGGTGTAGCTGATGTTGTTGGCTCAAGAGGACCTTCAATGACTGATGAAGTGGGTACAGCTTCAAGCTCCTCGAATTCACTGTTACAAGAAAAGAAGGGAAAGAAAATCATCCAAACAGTCACATAAACGACAATATTAACATCTATACAAATGCAAGAAACTGAAAAGCTAAGATCTTATCAAATCATGTAATCCATGCTAGCAACCATCAAAAAACATGTTGACATCAGTGAATCACTTGAACTGTGCATCATACTAGTCAACACTCTAGCATCATGAGAAAGACCAAATAAATACCATGGTCAACAACAGAAATTTCCTGCCACTGGACTGTGTTGATAGAAACATTAAAAGTTGGGCTGCCACTCACCAAAATTATCATCGCTTTTAGTAATTTTTCATGAGACATTAACTAGTTTGTCAAAAATCCTAAAATAGTTCGGCATGGAATGACCTAAAGAACATATTAGTAGATATTCTAAAGGAGTCCAAAGGAATCACAGTTAAGGAACTGCAACATTCAATGTTGTAATTGATAGTGTGCTAAAGGAATTATCATCACTCTGAAAGACAAAAAAAATGAATAAAAGAACTTATGTGCTGTTAGGAATGAATAACAAATGGATGATAGAAGTACCTTTTAGAAGAGACCTTAGGTTTTGGAGGTACTTTTGAATAGGCATTCAGTATCCTGAATAAAAATAAATTGTATCAGTATAAGGAATCATAATAAATGAAAATAACTAATGTAGTTCATGTCGGATGCATAATAAATTCTTACCTCCTTGATGAAGAAACTACCAAGGTGTATAAATACAATGAAAAAACAAATTGTATCCTGTTTCTGTGCTTTATCAGTTACCCTTGCAAGTTTGTCTAGATTAGCTAGAATAAAATTTAATTCGCAACTACTTTTGGATATGGCAAATATGTCAACATCAAATGACCATAAAAAGTAGAGATACATTAGCTAATGATGATCATATATTCAATCAGATTCAGACATTGTTACCCTAAAATAATAAAAACTGCAAGTCATGTATCCTCCATGAGACAAGCTGATTCAAATTAACCCCAGTATTTTCTTCCAACTCAATGATTTTTTTAAATGCTTCCTTTTGTATTTTTTTTCATCATATCTTTATATGCTCGAATCCTTTTGAAACTTCAGCTATTCATAAAAAATTATTGTAGAAAAAGAATTCTATAAAACATGATGCTGTAAATATTTAATCACAGCATTTTTTTCATTTTATGTCTTTCTTGCAGGTCCGTGTTTTGTGTTCTTATTATAAACTTGCTCAGCTGCCAAGGCCGTAGCTCCCAAGTAATCTCAATCTTGTACTATGAATCATAAAGGACAGATTTCAATCAAATCATTTAGAATTTACATTTTAATATCTTTAAGATATAATAGAATATATGAGAAAATCCTGCAAAAGTGAAGAAAAGCAAACTTTCACATTATAATCCTTCTAGAAGCACCTTGAAAAATCCCAAACAAACCTGCTAAAAAGATTTGCCACTGCTTCACAATCAGGTGAATTGTAAAACCATATGCCATTGACTTCTTGAGCTGCATTTCGGTATAAAAGATATGGAACCTGGACTTCATACTCAAAATCTCCCAAAAGATCTTCAACCAGATTATCTGTTGAAAGAAAAGAAGCACATAAAAAAAGGCAACCTGGTAATGAAAATTCATCAATTATTGAATATATACATATATCAGTATACTATTATTGAATTTCTAATAAAATCAAAATTTCAAGTCAATGAGTTACTATCTGACAACAAAGATCAAAACTGTGACTTGGTTAATAAAAACAACTGAACCTGTTGAAATACTTTCTTAAGCTTCTGATATAATTACAGAGGGCAACATACAGACACTTTTACGAATAAGGAAACCATATCTTCTAATGTAGAAAACCAACAATCATTCGCCTAATCATTTACTAAATTTGCATTTCATTTATTTTCATTCAGCTCATGCATAGAACCCAAATCAAATCATAAGCACACACTTCAGCTGGGATGTACTAAAAAAACAACAAATTACAACAATATTTGATAGCTAAATTCGAACATGCTTATATACTTCCAACAGAAATAAATTTATTTATTTGATTTATAAGCTAGGAACTTAGTAGTGCATAAGCTACATGGATCTTTTAGATTGTTGAAATTTAATTTTGTTTAATGGTGTAATCGATGACTGTTATTGGATTTAACCAAGGCTTGCTGTTTTTAATTTATAAAAAAATTAAAGAATAGAGAAAACTACATCATATCAACCTATTCCAGTAATGAAGAATGATATGGACTCTAGATGCATGGACAAAAAGGTAAAGAGTGCCTCAACAAAGCCAAGAAGAATAAATCGGCAATCCTTAACCTCTTCACAGTAACATCTCCCTCTGATAAAATAAAATAAAGTGGTACTCAATTTTATAATTTTAGAAAGTTCAATTAAATAATTAATAATGATTAACAATGTTAGGGGCAGAGGGTAACCCAAAGAAAAGTATTTCTTACAAATTACAATAATCAAAAGATATCCAAATGGCCTTGGGTTACCGATGTGGCTGTATATCCAGCACAATAGAGGAAAAACAATAACACTTGTTGTTGTTGTCATAGGATATTGTTGTGTAGGAGAGTTGAACTGAAGTGGAAATTTGGAACTGCTAAGAAACAGTCTTCTTGGAAAATTCCATACTTTCTTCTTGTTCATATATTGTACTTCATACAATCTCCTTCAGGAGTTGGTTTTCAAAGATGTGAAAAAGGCAAGGTAGATAATTCTCTACAAATCTATAAGCTAAAACTGGATGCTCAACCCTTGTTCACTGCCTAATTTACAAGCTAACTTGATGCTCACCCATTCATCATTCCTTAGCACTCAGACTTGCATCATCAAGAAATCCATGTCTTTGTTTACTCTGCCTAATATGCTTTCATCATTTCTTAGCACTCAAACTCACATCATCAAGCAATCCATATTTTGTTTACTCTGCTTAATATGCCTTCCCCACTGGAAAAACCACAATAATAGCACCGATCTATTATGCATGACCTAGAAAGAAATATTGAACCAAGATAACCACGGGAACTTACAAGAGACCAACAAAACGTCTACAGAAAAGACTTTTCATTTACTTTCTCATGACTGCAATTGTATAAATAACATATTTGGTAAGACAACTACCAAAAATGTAAAATAATAATAATTAACTCCAAGCATGTGACATTAACATGGCAGATTTCTAACCTGTGTTACGTCTATTCATCACGATGAACTGAAATCTGGGTTGTGTATTCCTGCAAATACATAATGTTTTTTTATTCTAATCAATAAAAAAATAACCAAATTCATAATTCAAGGAAAAATTATGATAAGGCAAAAATTTAATCAGCGCTTGAAGGGAGAAAATTAAACCAACTGCTCCATTCTAATTATAAAATTGTAATTGCAATTTGACTTGCAAAACATGACCAAGCCTCATTTACTTCAGCAAAATGTAGAATCTGCCACCCTAGCGGCCCCACACGGTCGGCCCCATGACCATCTGTGAGGAGGTAAATCGAGAAGCTGCAGTTGACCACGACGGGGGAGGGCATTGCCTCGGTTTTGCTGAAATTCGATCCTTGCCCACTTCAGCAAGTCTGCCCCGTCGTAACCAACTCAACTATGCCCCAGGGATATAAATGACCAACTCAAACATGACCAAGCCTCATTTACAAATCATAATTAGGTTGCAAATTAACTCACTAAAATCCAAATCTAATTTTATGGGTCTAACCATGTCGAGTCAATGGGTGTGCTACCTTTTCCCAACCTTAACCTTAGGGGTAGAAAGTGTGTAGGTGGATTTTTGGATTTCCATGAAATGCTTATCCATGATTGCTACAATCACATCAAAGATTGTGGTGGATTCAATTGGTAAGCAAGCAAAGCATTGTGCATATTTTGGCACAATTTGTCTAGGAAAGCCGTGAAGAATAAGGCGTCCAATGTTTCATACAATACCAATTGAACTTGATAGGAATTTTTTAGTCGGTTGATTAGATATAAAATGAGGTCAATGGAACCCACAAGTGGAACTTTGGATTACATCAGGCATATTCTAGTCTTTATATGACAGAACATACAGGGCACCTACATCTCAAGTTGTTGGCGTGCGTTTGCAAATGGTCATCATCATTCAGGGGGAAAGAGAAAAAAATTGGTATCAGAGTTGCAACTTCTAGCCCATGGAAGTTGCCTCAACTGTAGTGGATATGAAGATTGAAGCTCCATAGATATGTGTGCTGACAAGTATCAAACTAACTGCCTCAAGCAACATATCCAGGAAAATAAGCAGCTAAATGAGAATGATCTAGGATGAATGAACTAACGGGAAGGTTATAGTATGCGTTGGCATTGCCAGATGTGTGAGGATGGTTGAGAGGAATTGTGAGAGCGAATTGATACTCAACTCTCATTTGGAGGGTACTAGCGCCATTTGAGGGTAATTAAAGGCTAGGAGGACCATCATATAACAGCAAACAACTTTTCCACACACATGTTCCCCTAGATATTCTTTTCTCCATTAGGCTGTATATGAGTTATGTTCATATTCTCTTCCTTTAGATCTAATGGTATCGCCCATGCTAGCTCCTACATAGTCTCCCCATCAAACTGCTCATATCCAACAACATGCTGTATCTTTGAACAATTTGAGTAAACACCTCAATTTTCAAACTACAGCAAGCAAGATTAACAACATAAAATATCTCAGAAGCAGGATTCCCAATTACCTCTTGATGACGAAAAAGGATCCTTCAACATCTTTACGACTCTGAAGAAAACAAAACAAAATAGCCCTAGATCAGATGAGATAAATCCAGCCAAAGGACAGCCGAAACGTAATCGAATAATTAAGGATTGAAGAATGTCAATCTCAACTCACCCACTGGTTGAGCTCGATGCTGAACTCGTAGAGAGTGACATGTGCAGCGGTCATAAGGATCTCCTCCACGAAGGGATCGATGCGCTGCAGTACGGTAAGGTTGAGGACCTTGGTGTTGTTCTGGTCGAGATTCGGCATCAGCTTCCCGCTCTGCGCCATCCCTTCGGCACCGACCAAACCCTAATCGCGAAGAACCCCGGCAGCAATTCGAGCAACGCTCGATCGGAGAAGAGAGGGGCGAAAGAAATGCGTGCGAGATCAACGCGAGGGAGATCGAGATGCGATGAATCCTGCGCCCTTCGACGAGTGTGCAGTTGGAATTTGTTCGAGTCGAGGCGAGGCGATCGAGAGAGAGGAAGAAATTGGGGAGAGGGATGGGAGAGTTTCAATGGGCCATGGAATGAATACTTTCTTCGTGATTGGAGCTGCCATTGTGGGCCCTACGAGACGAACCGTAGATACCCGTCCAGTTCGACCGTCCTTCCGAATGCTCGGGTAGATTAATCCTTATCGTTAGTTTCTTAATTATAAGTTTTATGGAACAAATTGTTATTTTAATTAAAAAATGAAGAAATATATTTTATTTCTAAACATCATTTTTTTTTTTTTTATTTTTTCAGTTAAATGTATACTAAGACAAGCAAACTTCAACTAATATCCCATTCACTCCGAAGGATGGATCAGGAAAAAAAAAAAGATAAATCACAAACTCTTCGACAAACCGATAGCCCCCAACATTGAGCACACGAGCTCGGAGCTCGCGATCATAGCTCGGCCGCGACTCACGGTCTAAGCCAAGGTCTCACGGCCACAAGCCAATGGATCTAACTGGAGTCGCAAACCAAAGAAAGCATAGGCGGGGAACCACAACATTCAAAAGTTGTATGGATTGAAAAAGGCACATCGAATGAATCGATACAACTGAACAAAGTGAACTTCAAGATCACGTTTCACAGATATCCTGCAGTGATGTATGCAAGATCTCCCAAACAAATCGCTTCGTATGATTTTACAACAACCAAACCTTTATTAGACTAAGTAATCGAAATAAATATCCGATATTCGAAATCAAGACATGAACAGGACGAACAGCTGGTTTATTTACTAGGCTTTGTGCATTAGGAAACCAATAGAGGAATGTGAACTACTCACTATACCTAACAAGTTTTCATGCGAACCTGCAACAAGAAGGCAACTTATACAAAGCAACGTTGTTCACCACTACGGAATTCGATCAAACCTATTTTGACCGGCATGATGGAAGAGTGATGCCACCGCAGCAAGCTGCTACAATTATGTACAGCAACAGAATGATTGAAAATGTCAACACAGCTCTGCAGGGATACCAAAGGATCAGTGACTGGAATCAGCATGAAACAGTTAGCAGATCAAAGTTAATCTTTTGTGCTCTGAGATAGTATCGCCGTCGAACAATCAATTGTTAGATTTTAGGTCACAATATCGTGAACTTTTCAAGAGAAAACATTCAAGGTTTAGATGCTCACAAAAGTTTGGCATTTTTCATCCACAGAGCTTGCCGTAGACGTCTGGATTGCTTTTTGAAATGGAAGGCACTATCTTGCATGGTAGCAGTCTTGTCCACAAGAAGTGCAAGGCGATCACCCCTGTCCAGTATCTTCTCGACATTGTCCACCATTATAGTGTGTATCTGCGAATTTTGGGGTGATAAGTCGAATAAAAACACATCGTCTAGAAGAATCAACCAAAAGTTCAAACAGCATAACATCCAAAACCTGTGACAAATCCAAAGATACCAAAGCAAGAAGATAGAATTCATTTTAAAAAGACATATGAGTCCATGTAAAAGCAATGTCATCACGGCATAATACACTGCAACTTCATCTGATAAATGAATTTGAAGTAACTCCAAAAAATAAAATATGAAGTATTATAAAATCAATCACGCATCAAACTCCAAAGACCATAGCAATAGGAAAAGGGCCTAGTTTAAATTCTTCTATTAAAGCAGAGCCCTATATAGTGATTTATTTAATGATTAACCAACCATACCATATTACTATGTAAAGACTGACACAGAAGAACAAAAGTTGTGCAACATCTAGAGACGAAATAGATGATCGATTCATTGGAGCAATAAGCAAGTAAGAACCTTACTATGCCAAGTGACTTTGAGTAAAAAGAGAAACAAGAAGCCGATATGCTTTCAAAAGATAAGAATTCAAAGTTTCCTATAAAATCAGAATCTTGGAATTTTCATTGTTCTTTTAAAATCAACTATAATATATCTACAATTCTCACAGAATCACAAGAGAGAAACAGACACGAGTTATTTAAACACACAAACTATAGGTCTCCATTGGTTTTTTGTAACTTGCCTCATTAACTTCACCTCGGACACGGTTAAGTGCATCAGAGCTTGGATTGCTAGAGAAGAATTCCATTTGCTGATGTAGCACCCTTGAAAATTCATCATTCATTGAATAAGCTAGCGCTGAATGAGCTACTTTGCCATAGTTTTTCATAAATCTCATGTGAATATCCTCCAAATACATAAAAGGAACCCTCCCTACAATAAAAAAACCTTCTAGTTGAAGCAATAATCAACAGAAATCATAGATCTTAAAAGTTGGCACATTGATAAAATAAATTAAATAGCTTTTGTGTAATAAATAAGGTATATCTGAAAGATATAACACACATTTCTAATTTATGCAAAATCAGACGTCGCAAGGGAATCATGTGAAAGCGTTTAATAGACCTCTCTTTATGAACTTGATCTGTGTTAGTTAAACACTATAATTTAGAACAATGTTATCTGTCCTAAGATCATCAAGGGCTATCCAAAGTTGTTCTCTTAGATAGAAAACGTATTCACCATGGAATGACATGGTAAAGTGATACAATATGAAATGAACAGATCAATTCATTAAAACATGAAGAGAAAAGGAGTGAGATAATATCATACTTCAAATATTGGCTCGACACAGAAATTATTATACTGAAATCATTGGAAGTTTAGATAATTTAACACTATTTAACATGAAAAAACTATCATTCCTCAACTAGAAATCATAAATAGGTTAAGTCATCCATTATCTAATATTTAGAAGAAATAATTTTTGACTATGTACCTGTTGAACTAGATTAAATAGTAGAAATAAAGGCCAAAGAGTAGGTTCTTGGACAATATGAGAAAGTTTACAAAATGTAATCCATCAAAGATATAGATACGAAATCTGTGTATTGGATACTGTGCCATCTCGAAATGAAATGTATAGACAATTACTTCCTCTAGCAATAAGAAACTTCCACTATCAGAAACAAGCAAGAGAAATTGTTGAGCTAAAACACATTGGAAGTACAATTCTTCTAAAACAATAGTTCTCCTCTTAAGGAACTCTTCCAATGTCTGATCACCAGTTACCATATTTGCAATTCAGAGAATACTCTTATAAACAGCTTTAGAGAACTCGCTTACGTTCTCCAAAAAACCTCCAACATGCAGCCTTAGATGTCCATTCCAACAAATCCATGAGCAATAGTTCACAAACCATGCCATACAGTCTCTGCTGTGGTGACACTAAAACTACAAATACCTTAAATTGCGTAGAGTATCGAGGTTATCAAAAGAACTACTTTTGTACGAAATCCAAAACCAAATGAAGAAAACCGTAACGGGGGGAAAGAAAAGCAGGAAGCTCGGACGCACTCCCAAAGGTTTCGTTAGCCATGCAGAGGAAGGTGATCCCATCAGCCCTGAGGACGTGAAATATGTAGCGATCCTGGGAGAAGCAGAGCCTGGAATCGGACTCCGGCGCCAGATTCTCGAGGATCCGGCGGGCGATGGCGCCGACGTTGCCGGTGACGGCGGAAAACTCCGCCAGCACCAGCGTTTTCCTCGCCACCACCGCGTATAGGATCGCCATGGCAGCGAACAATTTTGCGAAGGTCGAAATGCGCCGTTAGGGTTCGGGGGATCCAAGCCCCCGCCTCTTTCGCCACCAGGAAGTCAACGCGCTGGCCGAGCAGTTGTTAAAAAGGAATTGCAACAAGATAATAACAAATTTTAAAAGAAAATAAAGGAAAATTTCGAGTTTATTATTTTTATTTTTATTTTTATTTTTTATCTCTTTACGCTGTGTTTACTTTGACGGATAGATGGTGATGGAAAAGAAATCATAGTAGAGAAATTTTTTGGCGAAAATCAAAAGAATTTTTATTAAAAGAGCTTCTCTTCTTTAAAAAGGAAAAATAATTATATATAAAATATTTTTATATCAAAATATTTTTATCAACTTAATCAAAATTATTTTAATTATATCAAAATTATTTTAATAGTCAAAATAATATCTAATTTATTTTTATTTTAAAAATACTTTTATTTTAATATTGTTGTTATAACATAAAACAAATAATTATATATAAAATATTTTTATCAACTTAATCAAAATTATTTTAATTATATCAAACTTATTTTAATAGTTATGTCATAGTTGCTATAACAATTTTAAATGGAGTTTGCTTTTGATAAGTTAAAGTAATTTTATCAAACTTAATAAAGAGTATTTTGATATATCAACTATAATAATTTTGATTAAGTTTACTATCACATTGTAGATGTGTTTAAATAAAAATATTTTTGATAACAAATATATAAAATAAACACTTTAAATCAATTCCATTTGAGTCATATTCAAGTTTGATCTATCCAAATAGAAATTTTGATTCCACTCAGTCGTTGTTGAAGCACTGATCACCTATAAATGTAGTTGTTGAAGTGTTTATCACCAAACGAGATGTCTTTCGATAATTAAAAAATAGAGATGTGTCTTTTGGAAATTAGGTCATATGTAATTAAATAAAGAGATGTATAGTTTAAGAACTAAGATCATCTTTTTACTTTCTATTTAAAGATAATCAATAGTAGCACCACAACAAATAATTCATAACTCTTTACTCTTTTGACTTTTCTGTATTTGTTCTCTCTGTCTTTTTTTGGAGCTCTGATTTGAATGTCAAAGGGAATTTGCCAAGGTTCGCCTAGGCTCCCTTCTAACCTATTTCTGAAATCTTTTTATACCTTTGTTCGAAGGACTTTTTGCTACTCGACGTTCTGAAAACCGACTTAAAAGAAGAGCAAAATTACACGATCATGATTATTTTATTGAATCATCCTATCACTTGATCTCAGACATGATCATAATGATATTTAAGTTCAATTATTGGGGTTGAATCTAACATGACATGCTTCATCACGAGCCATGTTAGGCACGTACCGATATTACTCACTGGCAAATTTTAAACCTGCCGTCGCGCCTCTACTTCTTAGCCGACACACAGATTAGGCTGCACCCGATAAAACACAATCCATTTCCGGATGAATCATGTCGAACTTGGTCTAGACCAGGCTGAATCGACCGTTTACACCTAATCAAATTCCTTTTTAATGGTCTAAGACATTAATTAAGATATAATTATTACCCAATTAACAGACTTATTAGTGCCAAATATCGTTAGCTACTCCTCAAACACACTCCGGAACACAGGCCATGTAACTGTCGTCGACCTCGCCGCCGGCGCTTCGTCGCAGCACCGAGCTATCGCCGTCGAAGGAGCTCGCTAGCGCTGGAGCGACTGTCCGTGCGCCGCCAACCGGACGTCGATCGAAGGCCCTGACGCAGCCCGAATTAGTGTACACGCGGCACACGCTGAATTCGCTGTGAAACTGCAAAAATTTCATCACCGCGGATCAGTTTGGCAGCGATGCATCGGCGGCGGCGAACCTGAAGAAGCTGAGATTAGTTACGTACGATTAGGCTGGTCAAGGAGGCGGCGCCGCCCGGGTGGTCGGCGAGAGCTCTGTACTCGTTCAGCTTCCACTCGGTCTTGGTGCCGGTGGGCGCTCTGCCCCGGTAGAACGCCATGGTCCTCTTCACGCCCAACGCCGGGTTATTCTCCGCCGACGAGAAGACGAAGGAGGGCGAGCCGGTGGCCTTCCAGTAACCCGACGGCGTGGTCCTCGTCGGCCTTCCGCCGTGGGCCTCCCGCGCCTGCCGCGGGCAGAAGAAGAACCACTGCTCCCCGTCCGCCCGGCACGCCTCCCCCGCCATGGCTTCAATCAAAAATCGATTTTTTAGACGATGAATTTCTCGAACAATATCGAAAGTGCGGAGATCAGTCGAGGGATTGAGGATTACAGGGGAGGCGCCACGGATCGACGGTGTAGACGTCGGCGACGGGGATGACTCGCGCGATGTCGGATTCTCGCCGGCGGTCGAGCTTGTGGCGGAGGAAGAATCCGATCAGCTCGTCTTCGGTCGGGTAGAAGCGGAAGCCCGGCGGAGCGGCGGTGCTCATGGTCGGAGGAAGGTCTAGTTGATTTGGTTGCATTGGGGATGGTGGTTCAGGCCGGTGTTTATCTACAGGGGACGTTTCAAATTGACGCGTGGAATTTGAGATCAGAGTTTATGGCAACGACTCGGTGCTCGGTTCAAAATATTTCACGGTAATTTATTGAACCGTCGTAGTTAATTTTCATAATATCTAAAATATGTATTCAACTTTCATATTTATAAAATATATTATTATTTTTTATTACGCCCCTTCTTTTATCCTTATCAATTGCTTATTCAACATTACTTTAATTTATTATGTTAAATTTATAATTAGTAGTTGATTGTTCATAGTTTATCAGTCTACTGTTAAATTTTTTTATATTTTAATTATGTGGCAAGATCATTACATAGCTCTCAAAATATTTTAAAATTATGTCAATTTTAAAAACTTATAACTTATAAATCTATGAAATTCATATATACGAGAGTATGATTACAATCATGATGATGTAAGAGATATAATGAACTTGATTTAAAATATTTTTGATATGCTTAATGTCATCGATAAATTTTAGTTAAAACTTGATGATGCCCTTAAGAACATCAAAATCATTTTAAATTAAAATCATTCCATTTTAGAAACCTTCCGAGTGTAATCATCATTTATTAATACTATCAAAAGATTCTTAGGACTCTTCTAATTCAAACTATATTAAAATTTTGAACATTATAAAATCATTAACGAGTTTTGGTAAAAACTCATTGATAGTCTTAAGAATCTCAGAATCATTTTAAACTATGATCATTATACTCCTAAAAGCCTCTTAAGTGTACTCATACCTTCAGACCTAATTGCATAGCCTAAATTGAGATATGTGAGTTTTTAAAATTTTTATCAATTTAAGACAATTTGACACAAACTCATTAAAGTGATTAGGGTTGTCATATTTACTCGCCAACACTATCAAAAAGTTTATAGTGTACGACGGAAGATAACGCTAGAGAATGGTGAATAGCATTGGTTTTTCTTTTCTTCTTTCGTCTTCGTTCTTGTCTATCAGATTAGTATGCATCGAAATAATAATAAAATAAATAACTTAAAAAATAAGGACAAATACAGAACTTATGAGAGATTTGATATGAGAGTAGTTGAATTGATGATCTGAGTCTTGGGCTCAAGGTGCTTTTATATGATTTTTTTTTATCGACCGATAAGCCTTGTTTGGTCGACTGATCAAAATCTTATCCTGCTCAATCCATTATTTGAATTTGTTTTTCAATCAAATGATCAACAAGTTCGATCAATCGATAAAGATTTGTGTCATCTTTCCATCTAGGTTTGTTTGTAGATCGGATCAACATCCCACTCAATCCGCTGATCAGATCTATTTACGGTAACGGTCGACCAATCATAAAGTTTTTCTATCTAGGGTTGGATCAACATCCCGCTTAATCTGCTAATTAGATCTGTTTCGATCAACCGATAAACAACATCGGTTGACTGATAAAACTTCGATCTTATCTTCTGCCACATGGTATACTCCAATTATTTGACGCTACATTGACTCACACCGTGCTTCAATTTGTTAAGAAAAAAATAAGGGAGTCGAGGACACACAAGGAGGATAAAATTAAAATTTTCAGACTCACTTCATTGATAAAGAAGTAACCTATTTATAGGCTAATATATAATACTAATGACCCACTAACTTCACTAACACCTCAACTTAACCACTAACTCTACATTACAATCATTTCTTATTATTTCTTATCCAACAACTCAATTACAACCAAATACATTGAATATGGACACTTTTTATAATCACATTCATCCCTAATTAAAACTTGACAACCCATCAACCCACTAACATTATTAATTTTATTAACAATCCCTCTCTTAAACTGAGATATTCCAAATGTAATAATTAGTTTTAAAAAAGTCAAACTTTTAAGCTCAATGTAGAAACACCAAGTAGCTTTTGAGCTTTTGAAGTGTTGAATTTAAGAGGCTTGGTTAGTATATCAACAATTTGATCCTCGTTTCTGCAGTAAACAAGATCAATGACTTTATCATTTGTAAGATTTCTCAAGAAATGATATCTCACGTCTATGCATTTACTTCGACCATGTAACACGGATTTTTAGAGAGTTTTATTGTTAAACTATTGTCATAATAAATCTGAATAGGTCCATCCTCTTTGTAATGTAATTCTGTAAGAATCTTTTTTAGCCAAATAGCTTGACAAGCACAAGATGTTGCAGCAACAAACTCAACTTCAGTGGATGATAATGTAACAATTGATTGTTTTTTCGAAGACCATGAAATTGCTCCTGTTCCCAATATAAAAATGTACCCAGATGTATTTTTTCGATCATCAAGATCTCCTGCATAATCACTATCTGTAAAGCCAAACAAACATGACTTTTCTCCTTTTTTTTTATAAAATAACTCATACTTTTTAGTACCTTGCAAGTATCAAAAAATTCTCTTTATAACTAAGAGATGTATTTCTATAGCACAGTCCATGAATCATACTTACAGCATACACAATATCAGAGCTTGTCGCCATCAAATACATTAAACTTCCCACTATCTATTTGTAAAGTGTAGAATAAATCTTCTTTCCTCCGGTATCTTTGTGTAGCTTCACTCCCAAACTCAAATAGAGTACTTACAGGATTGCAATCTTTCATTTGAAACCTGTCCAAAATTTCTTGCACATATCTTCTTTGAGAAATAAAAATTCCAATAGAAGTTTGCACCACTTCAATACCAAGGAAATAATGCATCATACCAAGATCAGATATTTCAAATTTTGTCATCATGGATTTCCTAAAATTTTCAAATATAGATGTACTATTTCTAGTGTAGATTAAATCATCTACATATAAGCAAATAATCAATATTTTTCCTCCATCTTCAATCTTAGTAAAAAGAGGATGTTCGTAAGGGCATTTTTGAAAACCTTCCTTCAAAAAATAAGTTTCTATACGATTATACCAAGCTCGTGGGGCTTGTTTTAATTCATATAAAATCTTTTTTAATCTATAAACTTTATGCTCATTACCAAATTTTACATAACCATGAGGTTAATCGATAAATACCTCTTCTTTTAAATCTCCATGGAGGAATGCTGATTTTACATCTAACTGAAAGATAGGCAATGAATTTTGTGCCGCCATCGCTATTACCACTCTGATGGTATCATGTCTTGCTACTGGAGCAAAAACTTCTTTATAATCAATACCAAACTCTTGCTTATAGCCCTTCACCACCAAGCATGCTTTGTACTTGTCAATCTCACTATTCTCATTTAACTTTGTTTTGTAAATCCACTTTACACTAATTGTCTTTTGCCCTTTAGGAAGATCACATAACTCTCATGTGTTATTTCTTTCAATTGTTGTAATTTATCATCCATAGCCTTTCTCCATTTTGATTCTTTAACAGCCACTTCGAAAATAGTAGGGTCACAATCTGAGAACAAAGCAAAATGTATAAGAGGATCATCACCTTGATCAATTCCAGTCACCTCATAATTAGACATCCATGCTGGTCTTCTTCGAACACATTGTGACCTTTGCGATTCTGCTTCCATTGGACTTTGATCTGTTATAGGAATATTTTAAGAGACTTCCTCATGTTGCTCATCCTCCATAGGTTGTTGTATTTTCTCGTCATCATCAAAATCTACTGGGATAATTTTTTTTAACGTCATTTTGATTTCATGGCCAAGTGTCTTTTTCATCAAAAATAACATCACGACTTATAATGATTTTCTTAGTGCAAGGATTATATAATCTGTAAGCTTTTGATGTATTACTTATACCAAGAAAAATACATTTTTCACCTTTGTTCTCTAGCCTTTCATCTGGAATATGAGCATAAGCGATACATCCGAAAATCCAAAAATGATCAACCGTTGGTTTTCTTCCACTCCAAGCTTCTTTTGGTGTCATATTTTGAACAGATAATGTGGGACTTCTATTCAATATATGTATGCTCCAATTAACTACTTCTGGTCAAAAATTTTTAGGAATATCACTTGTCGTCAGAAGACTTCGCACCATATTCATAATAGTGTGGTTCTTCTTCTCGCATATACCATTCTGTTAGGATGTGTAAATAGCTGTAAGTTGCCTTTTGATTCCATGATTCTCACAAAAATTTACAAATTCATGTGAGTTATATTCTCCACCACGATCTATACGCAGAACTTTAATCGAGTTGCCAATTTCTTTGTCGACAAGTACTTTATAATTTTTAAAAGCAGTAAAGGCTTTGAATTTTTCTTGTAACAAATAAATCCATATTTTGTGATTACAATCATCAATAAAGGTAATTATGTACCTTTTACCTCCATTAGAATGCGGTGTTATTGGCCCACAAATATCTGAATGGATAAGCTCCAATGTCGCCTTTGCTCTCTAAGATTTTCCTTGTGAGAATTAATTACGGTGTTGTTTATTAACAACACATTCTTCACAAACTTGAGAAAGAGTTGTAATTTGAGGAAGATCGATCACATATTCTTCTGTTTTAGTGTTTTTAATCAACTAAAATTTAGATGTCCATAGTGAAAGTATCATAACCATGCCTCATCATCAAATTTTGCTGAAAAATATGAATGAGATGTAGTATGAAGATAAAGCAGAAACATACGATTGACTGTCATGTTAACTTGCGCAATTAAACCCAATTTTGCATCTTGAAAGCGACAAACTCCTTCTTTAATAACAATTTCATATCTTTTTCTTGTAGTTGACCCACACTAAACAAATTAATCTTTAAATCTAGCACAAAAAGAACATTAGAGATAGTATGGGTAGTATCTCCTTTTGCTTGTATGGTTACCTTTCCCTTTCCTATAACAGAAATTGTAGAGTCATCGTCAAATTTGACAGAATTGCGAAAGGTTTCATCTAAATCAGAAAATGTATCCTTCTCCACACATGTGGTTGCTGCAGCCTGTATCTAAATACCATACATGTCGTTGAGTTTTCTCTTTCTCATGACATACCATCAAAAGAGACACTTCTTCTTCTTCTGCAAAGTTAGTCTGATCTCAATTTTGTTTCTTCAAATTAGTATAACATTTTGATCTATAATGGTCATACCTGTGACATCAGTAACATTCAACATTGGACTTGTCTGCTGACTTTATTCTATTAGTTGTTGAATAATGACCTCCACGTCCTCTTGTTTGAAAATAATTCTCTTGATGTCGATTTTGTTGTTGGTTTCCATGATCGTTGTTGTTTCTACCTCCTCTTCCTCAACCTCTATCTCTTCCTCGTCCTCTATCACTTCTATAATTTGTAGAGTGATTTTCTGATAAAGCCTTCAATGCTTGTTCCTCTTTTTCATATTGATTGATTTTCTACTCATGAACCAATAATGAACTTTGTAATTCATCAATTGAAAGTAGAGTTACATCATTTGCTTCTCCAATGGCACAAACAACAAAATTAAATTTTGATGTCATAGATCGAAGAATTTTTTTAATGATGAGAACATCCTCTATCTTGTCGCCAAGGATCCGCATTTTGCTAACGATTATCATCATTCTTGAAAAATATTCTGAAACTGATTCTCCTTATTTCATTCGGAGCATTTCCAACTCTGAACGAAGTGCTTGAAGCTGCTGCCTATTAGCTCTTGTCGTACCTTGGTACTTCTTTTTATAAAATCCCAGATATTTTTTGCGGTATCCTTGTAGAGAATGGTTTCCAAGATTGAGCGATCAACTACTTGGAAGAGATAATTCTTTGCTTTAAGATCTTTCAATTGTGCATCTATTAGCGCAACACTTTCTATCGATTCTGCTACTCCAGAAATCACAACCTCTAATATTCTTTGGACCTTAAGAAATTCTCCATGAGCATACTCCAATGGTCATAGTGACCATCGAATTGAGAAATGACCGATTGTACAAAATTTTTGAAAGGCATGACTCTCTTCGAACCTCACTGTATACCACTGTAAAGAAAAGGAATAAGGGAGTCGAGGACACATAAGGAGGATAAAACTAAAATTTTCAGACTCACTTCATTGATAAAGAAGTAGCCTATTTATAGGCTAATACATAATACTAATGACCCACTAACTTCACTAACACCTCAACGTTAACCACTAACTCCACATTACAACCATTTCCTAATGTTTCTCATCCAGTAACTCAATTACAACCAAATACATTGAATATGGACACTTTCTATAATCACTTTCATCCCTAATTAAAACTTGACAACTCATCAACCCACTAACATTATTAATTTTATTAACACAATCGACCATACATGCTAATCTAGTTAACCTGATATTCTGATCAATCGAAAACTTTTATTATTTTGGTCACCCAAACCTCCTCTACTGCACTTGCTTGGAGTTTACTCCTCTAAGACTTCTCACTATCTAGAGTTTACTCCTCTAGATTTTTTTCGTTTGCCAAGCATCCAATCACTCTTGAATTGCTTGAACTTTTCATTGTCAAGAATCCGATCAACCTTAATTGTTTAGACATTTTACCTGTCTAATATCCGATCACTCTTGACTAGCTTGGACTTTTCCTTTGTCAACATCAATCAACTTAATTTGTCATGTCTGGACTTTTACTTTGTCAGACATTTAATGAACTTTGACCTGCCTGAACTTTACCTTTACTAGACATTCAGTCAACCTTGACCTACTTAGACTTTTCTCTTGTCAAGCATTTGGCCAACCTTAACCTACTTAGGTTTTTCCTTTGCTTGGGTCAACCTTGACCTATCAGGATATCTTACCAAACTATTAAACATCTAGTTCATATTGACTTAGACTTTTTACTAACTCACTTCCAAGTATTCAATTTACCTTGACTTGCTTGGATTCTCTTGCTAACTTGGTCAACCTTTACCAAGTTACGTGGCCAACCTTATCCAGACTCCATTAAATATATTGTCAAGTAAACATCAAAACTCCAAAGACCGATTACACTAACATACTTAGGCTTTCCTAGTTCAATCCATGTTAAAATTTTGGAATTCTAGACACTATACGACTATCATCTAGTTTTAATCTTAACAATCTCAAAATCACTAAACTATGATCATTACATTCTTAGGAACCTCATGAGTGTAACCATGTTCTCACACCTAGACTCCACAATCTAAATTGAGAGATGTAGTTTTTTGAAATCTTAACAACTTTAAGATAATTTAGTCCAAACTTATTAAAGGGCCCTAGGCATATCATCCTTACTCATCAACATCATCAAAGAGTTTTTAGAACTCTATTGGTTTAGATCATATCAAGATTTTAAAATTCTGAACATTATAGAGTCATCAACGAGATTTGATAAAAATTCATTGATGGTCTTAGAATCCTCATAATTACTTTAAATTAGGACTATTACACTTTTGAGAACCTTCTGCGTATAATCATGCCCTCAACTCCAAATACCACTATCTAAATTAAGAGATGTAGATTTTTAAAATGTTCACAACTTTGAAATAATTTGGCACAAACTCATTAAAAGACCTAGGTCTATTATACTTACTCATCAACATCACCAAATGATTCCTAGGATTCTCTAATTAAGACCATGCTAAAATTTTAAAATTCTGGACAATGCAGTGAGTTTTGGCCAAAATTCGCAGATTGTCTCAAAGTTGTAAATATTTCAAAAACCCTACATCTCTCAATCTAGACTATGAAATTTAGATCTGAAGGTGGCATGGTTATACTCAAAGAGACTCTTAGGAGTATAATAGTCCTAATTTAACATAATTATGAGGTTTTTAAGGCTATTAATGAATTTTTAGCCAAAACTCACTAATGGTCCTATAATATCTAAAATTTTAAAATCTTAACATGGTATGAACCAGAAGAATCATATGAATTCTTTGGTGCTGTTAATGAGTAAATATGATAAGTCTAGGCCTTTAATGAAGCAAAAGGTGATTTGACTCACCTTAAGCACCCATCATTGTCGACCTCGTAGCAACATGAAGGGAGGTAAATCAAGGTATCAAGCAGCCTCCTAGGTGGGATGACTTTTTACTCCGCAAGGGAATATACCCCACAGGAATCAACTCTTGCCCAATGAAGCATCTCTGCTGAGTACCAACTCGGCTACGTCCGTGAGAGCCGTCTAAGCCCTTTAATGAGCTTATTTCAAATTGTCTTAAGGTTATAAATAATTAAAAAACTCACATATCTCAATTTATGTTGTAGAATCTAGGTCTGAAAATATGCTTACACTTGAGAAGCTCATGAGAGTATAATGGTTATAATGATCCTAGTTTAAAGTGATTCTAAAATTTCTAAGGCATTAATGAATTTTTAGCCAAAACTCATAGATAATCCTATAGTGTTCAGAATTTCATAATCTTGACATGGTCTTAACCAGAGAAGTCCTAGAATAGTAGTATTGGTGAGTAAATATGATATGCCTAGACCTTTGAATGAGTTTGTGCTAAATTATTTTAGAGTTCCAAAAATTTTAAAAATTCACATTTCTTGATTTAGACAGTGAAATCTAGGTACGAAGGTATGATTACACTCAGGAGACTCTCAAGAGTGTAATATTGATCTTAATTTAAAGTGATTCTGAAGTTTCTAAGATTATTAATAAATTTTTGATCAAAATTCATCGATGATCATATAGATTTAAAATTTTAAAATCTTAACATAATTTGAACTTATAGAGTGCTAAAAACCCTTTAATGGTGTTAGTGAGTAATATGATCGGTGTAGGGGTCCTTTAATGAATTTGTGTTAAATTATTTAAAATTGTAAATATTTCAAAAACTCATATCTTTAAATTTAGGTTGTAAAATTTAGGTACGAGGATATGATTATATTTAGGAGATTCTTAAAAGTGTAATAGTTTTAATTTAAGATAATTTTAAAATACTTAAGAGATTCTGAAAAGTGTAATAATTTTAATTTAAAATAATTTTAAGATTCTTAAGGTTGTCCATAAATTTTTAATTAAAATTCATTAATAATCTTATAATATTGAGAATTTTAAAATTTTAACGCGTTTTTACCTGGATGGGACGTTAACGCGCATGCAGTCTCCATGTCAAACTCGCACCGCACGATGGATGAGAGAAGAGAGGCCAAGGGAAATTAAAGAAAGAATCGATGGATGAGTATCACTGAATGGCAAACAGCACAAGACTGACAAAGACAGCAATAATGAGAGCATTGAGAGTCAAGCAGAAGAGAAGAGAAGAGAAGAGAAGAGAAGAGAAGAGAGATCATCTTCCAGCCAATGGACTCTAATACTCTACTGGTCAATAGGCTCAATTTAAATAGCTTGACTCCGAGTCGTCAACGGCTCAATACATGTGGTTTCAATTCAATTCTCGACTCCTTAATTAGATTCTCAAGTACCACTGCTTGGCATTGTCAATTACCATCCAATTAAATTAAAGAGCTAGCCGGCTCAATGGCTACGCCTCAATTTTATTCGGTCAATTATTTTTAATAATTTAATATTATTTTAATTCAAATTTTTTAAAAAAGTTTGCTTTTAATTTTAATTTATTTAAATTTTAATGATATTATTATTCTTATTAATTATATATCTTATTTTTTAAAACTTAATTAATTCCTCATTCTCCCTATTCACTACAAAAATAAGGGTATTTAGCAACAAAGTTTTGCGACGAAAAAAAATCGTCGCAAAATTGGGACAAATTTTGCGACAAAAGAGGAAGTTGTTGCTAATTTGGAACGAAATTTGCGACAAAAAAATATTTGTTGCAATAATTGCGATGACCTATATTTGTCGCGAAATTTGTCACAAATTTACGACAAATATAATTATTCGTCGCAAATTTGCAACGAAACAACATGCTCGTCATTAAATTTGGCGATCCCGACATAATAAAATACCCGGACCCATTTGATTTGGCGACGAATTTGTGATTCGTCGCAAATTTTGCGACAAATTAACAAGTTCGTCGCAGAATTTGCGACGAATCACTAATTCGTCGCAATTTTTGCGACAAAAAAGGTATTTGTCGCAATATGTGCGACGAAAGTTTCGACTAAAAGCTATTCGTCGCTAAATTTGACGATTCCGCCACAACTTAAGCAGCCGGGACCCACTTGATTTGGCGACGAATAAACGGATTCGTCGCCAATTGGCGACGAATCATGAATTCGTTGCCAAATTGGCGACGAATCCTATTATTCGTCGCCAATTGGCGACAAATAATCTGATTCGTCGCCAATTTGGCGACGATATTTGCGACGAATATTGATTCGTCGCAAAAGCCCTAACTTAAGTTTTCGGCCGATCCCCTTCTCCCCCCATCGCGTTTTTTCTCTCCTTCGCGCAGAAGCAGCGCTGCTCGGCGGCGATTTCTCGGCTTCCAGCTCCTCCGGCGACGCCAAACTCCTCCGGCGACGAATCCACTCCTAGCTCGAAGGTAAGATCTCGTTTATTTCCTTTTTCGCTGTTGTTTTTCGCTTGTGGGGCTGGAAAGGGGTGGTCGGCGGGGTTGCTGGAGCTCGCCGGCCAGCAGCGCTAGGGTTGCTGGTGCTGGCCGGCTGCTGGTGCTGGCCGGCGGCGGGCTGCAGGTGGCGGGAGTTGGTGTGGCGCCGGCCCGTTGGCTGCAGAAGGTTATTGGGCGCACAGGTGTGGCGGCGGCCGTTGGTGTGGCCGGCGGCGGCCGTTGGTGTGGCCGGCGGCGACCAGCCACTGGTGTGGTGCTGGCCGGCCAATGTTGGGTGCTGGCCGGCCACAGTGGGAGGGGGGCTAGGTTTACATTAGGGTTAGGATAATTAGATTAAGTTTTTAGGGTTTAATTAGATTAGTGGTTAAGTTTAGGGTTAGGGTTAGGGTTAGTGACTGGAGTATTTGGTTGGATGTGACTGGAGGATCGAAGGGGGGAGCCCTGAGGATAAAAATCTTGCAGCGGAAAATATTATAACGTAACAGAAATTTCACATGGGAATGGGTTCTCTTAGCAGAACTCATCGAGTTGCTGGCACCTCTTCTTCTTCTTCCACCCAACCAGCAATGAGGGCACAAATAGATAGCCTAACTGAAGAAATCTCTCATTTAAAAGAAATAATTATTCAAAGGGATGAAGAAATGAGAGAAATGCGCAGACAACAGAATGAAGAAATGAGTGAAATGCGCAGACAGCAGCAGTTGATTATGCAGCATTTTCAGTTAGGCTCCGCTCCAAGTCAGCTTCCTCAGGTTCCCGATGATGATGATGACGGTGACGACGGTGAAGACGACTCTTCTTGATAGCCTAGTTGTGTATCATTTTAATTTTTCTCACATTTAATATTGCTTTTATTTTTTTGTATTTGTAACTCTTTTTTTTACTAATTAATATTATTATTTTATTTTGAACAGGGTTGATGAAACCAAGGATGGCCAAAAGGTAAATTACATATTATACTGTATTTGTAATAAATAATTTTCTAATATTTTTGTTTTCTTATGTAGAAAATGCAAATTTGATGAAGAAGAAATCAGTGATGCAGAAAGTATTACCCGAGGTTGATACCATGGACGGTGATGCTTTCTTTTCTGGTCGTCATTCAGATACTTTGTTATGTATGTATTTTATTATGGATTTGGATGTTATGGTACTTTGATACAGTTGGAGTTTATGTTTTATTTGTAGTACTGATATTTGATACATTTGCACTTTAGTTGTATATATTTGATACATCTGGATTGTTTGATACATTTTAATGTATTTATGTTTGTGGATGTTTGGATGTGATTATGAGTGTGCATGTGAATGTTTGTGGATGTGTTTATATTTGTGGATGTGTTTAGATGTGGATGTGTATGTTTGTATTATGGTTGGAGATATTATATGTAAACAGGTTTCATATTTCGAAGAAAAAAATCGAATCTGTGAATTTTTTTTTTAATTTGCGACGACATTTGCGACGAAACTATGTTTCGTCGCAAACTTATCGAAATTTTACTGTAGTATCGTAACTTTGGCGACGAAATCATGCATTCGTCGCCAATTTGCGACGAAGAAAATGGTTTCGTCGCCAATTTGCGACGAATTAACAAGATTCGTTGCCAAATTGGCGACGAATCCATGATTTCGTCGCCAAATTTACGAAGAAATAAACTGACAATCGGATTGGCGACGAAAAACTATTTTTCGTCGCCAATTGGCGACGAAAAACAACTTTTCGTCGCCAATTGGCGACGAAAAGTTATTTTTCGTCGCCAATTGGCGACGAAAAGTTTTCGTCGCCAATTGGCGACGAAAATGTTAATTCGTCGAAATTGGCGAAAAAAAACTTTTCGTCGCCAATTTGACCGTCTTCGTTTCCGAATGAGTTTCTGAAATCTGGCGACGAATTGATTTTTCGTCGCCAAATCTGCGACGAAAAATTATTTTGTCGCTAAATTTTGGAACGATTTTACTGTTTCGTTGCTATAATTTGCGGTGAAATTGGCGACGAACTATATATTCGTTGCTAAATTTGCGACGAATTTTAAAATTTTTGTCGCCAGTTGTTGCGACAGGCTATTTGCAACGAAAAATTCTGTGTCGCAAAATTCGTCGCAAAATGGTTTTGCGACGAAAAATCTTACTTTTTTCGTCGCAAATTTCGTCGCAAATGGCTATTATTTTTGTAGTGATTAAACTTTTTCATATTTTTAATGAAAAATCTAAATTTTGCATATGTCAATTTTCATAGATTTTTATTAATTATAGCATTTAACCTTATTTGTAATAAAATTTAGCTAGTAATCAGAAATGATTCTTTAATGCTTAAGAATAATCTTTTACATTAATTTTTTTTAAAAAATTTGGATTCATTATTCGTCTAGATGCTCATTTTAATTAATCGAAATAAAAGTTAATATTTATTATATTTGTGTAGATAATCATTAAATTTTAAAATATCATCAAATTGAAAGTACATAGTATAAATCATTTATTTTGATAAAATATTAAAGACCTATATTTTTTTTATTATTTGAATATAAAATATCTGTTAAAAAATAATGATTTTTGATGTATATTGTATTGCATAGAATACTGCTAGGCGTTTTTAAAAAATTAAAATTATATAATGAAACTTTTTAATTTGGTCGGTTCGAAATCGATTTAACTAACCCTTAGTTGTAATTCCAATAAAAATATCCAAATGTTGAAAAAAAATATTTTGTATTGATCATGATCACCAATTAATTTTGCAGTACCTTCGCATCACTTCATAGCATTGTATGTTCTTCTCTACGTAGATTACGATTAAGTATTTGGTTAAAATTAAATCACATTAATCAAAATTAAACAAATCAAATTAATTTTTCAACAAAAATCGAAGTGATTAAAATTTTTATTTCTATCTGATTTTAACTTTCCATTCAGTTAATTCAGAATTGGGAACTTAAGATTTTTTATGATTTAAAGATTTAAGATTCGGCTTATTTAATTTAATTAAATTAGAAATTTTTAAATCGAAACTGAATCGAATTAACCGAAATAATTGATATTTTTTAAAAAAAATAAATATATGAAATAATCAGATTGAACTTTTAAATTCAATCAGTTCAATTAATTAATTTGATTTAATTAAATTTTTACTTATCTCTACTATGTATGGCTCGACAACCTGATTCAACCTCTTAAATCACCCCAACAACTTGAGCCTTTGGAATGCCCCTCATAACTCAGCAACCCCTCAAGTACTACGCTTAGAATTGCGCTTGAACTCCATACTCAATCCTCCCTTCCGAGTTTCAAATTCAATTCTACCCTACCAACATTATATATAGGCTTCTTCAAGTTTCTTCAGATGGGCATGATCCTCAGGGGGGAAGCAAAAGGCCTAGGCCATCACTGAGCATAGCTCCATGACTAATCAAAGACCCTCTCATAATTAGATCTTCTACAACCCATGGCCCTTGAGGTCCACTGGCCTTAGGATTTAAGAGATATAGATCGTATAAAAGGATTAAAGTTGATGGTGATATGAGAATCTATTGGTATCGCCTTAGCATCATAGAGGTTTTATCGAATAATTTGGCAATCTCAGATGAATGTTTATCTATGCAAGTTCATATTCATTCTTGAATGAAGCTTCTATATCACGATCTAACAAGGAGACAAATTTTGGATGCATAAGATTACTTTTAGAACTTCAATTCCTATTGCTCTACCTAATGAGACCTTGTAGAAGATCAAATGAAATATTTCATTATTATACTTGAGGAACTAAGAGAATAAACAATTTTAAGGCATTTTTTTCAAATCTAAGATCGAGATCAAAGAACAAAACTTCAGTTAGGCCTTGTTTAAAGTCGTTGGATCGAAGAGAATATTCAAACTTTAATCTAATGAACGATTCTAAATGAGATCTTCAAGTGCCCTTTCATTTAAGTTTTATTTCAAACCAACTAACTAAACTTAAAATGAATGGGAGAATCCGAATATACTAAGACTAAACTCACTCACACTCTATGATCTCGCTGTTTTATTGTAGTTCTTTTAGTTGCATCATCCATTATCCTAAATTGAACTCAACCAACTCGACCGAACCTCCAAAGAAGACCAAAGACCTTCATCCCGCTCTCTAAGTATTGTACGCGCGTGATGTAAGTATATTTCTCCGTAAATCAATTTACATACGAGTTGAATATAAAGAATCCACAGCTCTCACCCTCACTCAATTAGTCCAACAGGCTTAACCCATATGGCTTACTCGATCCATCCACCAAACTTAGTCATACAGATTGTCTAGTTCGGCCAGCCCATCTAGATTGGTTGGCTGAACTAGCCTGTTTGGACCGTCTAGCTGGATCAATTTGTCCAAACCATCCACCTACTCTGCTCCTGCCTTACTCTCCTAGTCCACCGGAACTGACCGGCTCGCTCAAACCAATAAACTGGTCTATTGAGCCATGTTGACTCATCTAACCCATCTTCACCACCTAGTCCACTCTGTGCTCAACATGATGTCATCATGAATCAGATAAACAGGGAAAAGATGCCAAGATTCAGCCTGAACGATCAAATCAAGCAACAATTTTGATAATAAAAAGGAGAAAGAAAAAGAATTAGAAGCATGAGAAACGTGGAATCGCATCGCAAATTCTTTGTTTCAGAGCATCCGGCGCTTTCTCATTGGCAGCTTATCATAGCTAGCTCTGAATACAACTCAGGGAATCTGTCAGAGTATCCGGCGCTTTCTCATTGGCAGCTTATCATAGCTCTGGATACAACTCGATGCACGCTGTCATTATCATAGCTCTCGGCATTCTAAGTGCTATATGCGGCTCGACAATCTGAGTACCCGACTCAACTTACGATCTCAGTTAGTTGTATTGACTCAACTTCTGAGATGATCAGTCCGATCTCATAGAAGTTTCCCATCGGTCATCAGAGTAAATCGGGAAGCGCACGCAGCGGCTAACCCAGATGCCCAGCATCCTTTGATTATGATCCCCATTTAGAGGAAAATTCCTACAAATACGCCGTAGTTGGGGATCGAATCACGGGTGCCTGGGTGATAACCTGGATGTCCTACTACGGCAACGACTCAACCTACTAAAAAATTGATAATCCCAGTCAGTCGTATTGACTTAATCCCTGGGGTGACCGGTCACCCACCGGCCACCAGAATAAATCGGGAAGCGCATGTAGCGGCCAACCCAGATGACCCAGATGCCCAACATCCTTTGATTGTGATCCCCATTTGGCAAAAAATTTCTGTAAATACGTCGTAGTTGGGGATCGAACCACGGATGCCTGGGTGACAACTCAGATGTCCTACCGCAGTACCATAGCCCCGGGGACAACCTACTAGATAGCCTCTACATTATAGTAGAGTTAAACAACCGATTCAAAATCAAATTGATTTAATTGAAATCAAACTTTTTTAAACTAATTCAAACTCATGGAACTTTCTAACAAAAATGGAATAAATGGAACAATACAATATTGATTAATTCAATTTTAAATTGAATTAATTAAACTTTTCAATAATAATACTTTTCTATCCAATTTTAGTTGGGCATGAGACAGATGTTTAAATAGTCTAAAAATTTTAACGATGCAAAAACATGAAAATAATCTTAATAAAAAAGATTAAAATTATTCAAAACCTTCGAAAAGATTTTAAACAATATTTCTTGAGTCTAAGACTGAGTCGTTATTGTTAGTACCGATGGAATCAAAATATCTCCACAATGGTATGATATTGTCCACTTTGGGCCTAAGCCCTCATGACTTTGTTCTTGGGCTCTCCCTAAAAGGTCTCATATCAATGGAGATACTTTTATGACTTTGTTCTTGGGCTCTCCCGAAAAGGTCTCATACCAATGGAGATATTTTCCATCCTTTTAACTCCATGATCTTTTCCATGTACTTTAGATGTGGGACTATGTTTGCACCCTTGCAACCCAACAATCCCCCCTCAAACAAAGGACCACAGACCCCCTCCAACGTCGTTTTGATGTCTGAATCCTCGACCCACCAGGACTTTTTGTCCCTCAGTCCATCCGACCTACTAGGACTTCCCACCTAACCGCAGCTATGACTTTTTGCCCCTCGGTTCACCCGACCTACTAGGACTTCCCACCTAGTCGCAACTAGGACTTTTTGCCCCTTGATCCACCCGACCTACTAGGACTTCCCACCTAGTCGCAACTAGGACTTTTTACCCCTTGGTCCACCTGACCTACTAGGACTTCCCACCTAGTCGCAACTAGGACTTTTTGCCCCTTGGTCCACCCGACCTACTAGGACTTCCCACCTAGTTGCAATTAGGACTTTTTGCCCCTTGGTCCACCTGACCTACTAGGACTTCCCACCTAGTTGCAATTAGGACTTTTTGCCCCTTGGTCCACCTGACCTACTAGGACTTCTCACCTGGTGTCTGATCCTCTTGATTCAGACACGGGAGCATTCACTTCCTTTGTTTAAGATTCAAACCACATGGTTAGATATGAATCATGGCTCATCCAGTGGTTAGTCCGGTGAAGAGCGGTCTCGCTCTGATACCACTTGTTAGTACCGATGGAATCAAAATATCTCCACAATGGTATGATATTGTCCACTTTGGGCCTAAGCCCTCATGACTTTGTTCTTGGGCTCTCCCCAAAAGGCCTCATACTAATGGAGATATTTTTCATCCTTTTAACCCCATGATCTTTTCCATATACTTTAGATGTGGGACTATGTTTGTACCCTTACAACCCAACAGTTATGTGTTATGTCTAATAATGAATATAGATTTCTAAACGAGCTTCAATTTGATATATTAAAGATTTCATGATTTAATCCGAATCAAAAGTTATAATTTCTTGGAGTTTACAATCAAAATTCCAAAACTCCAGACTCTATTGTTTTGCATTATAGATCCCCTACATCAATCAAAACTTTATTAAATACAGAGTGTCGAAACTTATTTCTATCAGCGCCACCACTATAGTAGTGTTATCTTTTAAAAATCAACTATTCGATTTAACTAATTAGGAGATTTAAATTGAAATAGAATCAAATTATCTAAAATAATCTTTTTAAGAAAATTAAAATTTTGAAATAATTAAATTAAAATTTTAAATTCAATCGATTAACTCGATTTAATTAAACTTTTGCTCATTCTTATTTACAGCTCACCCTTATTTACAGCTCAAGCCTTTGGAATGTCCCTCATGACTCCGCACCTAAGTCCCTCAAATACTCCACTTAGAATTGAGCTTGAACTCCATACTCAATCCTCCCTTCTGAGTTTCGAATTCAATTCTACCTTTCGACGTTCTAGGCTTGTTCAAGATTCTTATGATGGGCATGGCACTTCAGGAGGCAATATGCCCAGGCCATCACTGAGCATAACTCTATGACTAATCAAGTTCCTCTCATAATTAGTACTTCTACAACTCATGACCCCTGCCTTAGGATTTAAGAAATTGGTCATATAAAAGGATTAAAGTTGACAGCGATATGAGAATCATCATCATCACCTCCTGTCATTAGAACTTAACTTTAGCATCATAGAGGCTTTATCGAATAATTTGGCAATCTCAGACGAATGTTAATTTACGCAAGTCTATATTCATGCTTGAAGGAGGCTTCTATATCACGATCTAACAAGGAGACAAATTTTGGATGCATAGGACTACTTCTTGGAATTTCAATTACTATTGTCTACGTAACGAGACCTTTTTATAGAAGATCAAATAAAATAACTTCATTATTATACTTGAGTAAGTCACAAGATCTCTGAGATTGATCAGATGAATAGCTAAAAATTAAAGAGCTAGCCAAGGCATTTTTCAAATAGAAGGTCGAGATCAACAAACAAAACTTTGGTTAGGCCTTGTTTGAAGTCATTGGATAGAAGAGAGTATTCAAACTTTAATCTAATGAATTGTTCTCTTTGCTTAGCCTAATCGACATGTTTGTGCTGGAATTTTCTTAAGTATGAATTGTTCTTGGTTAAAATTAGCCTTTAGTGTCAATTCGGATTGAGTTGGACTCGAGTTGGACTCAAGTCAACTCAGATTGTGTGAGACTCGAGTTGGACTCAAGTCACACAAGCCAAATTCGAATTTGATTAAAAGATTATCATGCATGAGATGCATGATCATTAAAAAGCTGCATGATCTTCCTTAAAAGAAGAGAAAGATTATCATGCATGAGATGCATGATCTTCATTAAAAAAGGAGAAAGATCTTCATGCATGAGATGCATGTGAATTAATAAAGTATTAATTTTGTGGATCACTAAAAGGTCAAGAAAACCCTTCATCCTTCATATCTCATGGTGGGATATAAAAAGGGGTGAGAGGCTCTTGATGAAGGGGTTGTTGGATGCTCTTGCTCTCCCTCTTCTTCTCTTCTTCTTCTCTTCTTCTTCTCTTGGCCGAACCCTCCTTTGTGGCTAGCACCACAACTGGGTTCTTCTCCATATCAGTGTTCGTGTGGATACCGTGGAAGCACGAACGCACTGATCGTGCTGAGATCCGTCGACCTTGAAGGCAAAGAGTTGCTGTCGAGATTGCGAAGGGCACGCATCGAAGGTAAACTCGATTCTGGTAGGTAGAATCGTCAAACGAGTATGTTTTTCACATGGATCTTCTGGAGGGATCCTATTTTCCGCTGCGTTATATGCGGTTTAATCGGTTTTTCGCGCATATAGATCCCACATGAATCCAAATGACTCATACAATTTCAACACAGGATTTTGTCATCGACATATAACAAACTTGCCGAAAACAATTTTAAATGGATTTAAAATTTTAAAATACAAACATAAAAAATAAAAAAACTAAAAAATTATTTAAAAAAAAAATAATAATAATAATAATAATCTACTGCATCACAGTCGAAGAAGTTCAAATCAAGCAACAATTTTGAAAGAAAAAGAATTGGAAAGACTCGCATCGCAAATTTCTGTGCTTCAGCTGGAAAGCAAATTAAAGGAATAGATTCCTTCATCCTAAATTCCACCAATCTCTGCCTCCTCGAGCCTTCAAATACAGCCCCGTTTTTTGCAAGACTGCAACTGCCCCCGCTTCTCCTCGATCATGGCCGCGCCGCCTCAGGGTGTCTGCCAGAGGCTGCGGCGCTTCCTCGCCGGCGGCTTCTCCCGGCACGACGAGAGGGAAGAGGAAACGCACGTCCCGGTCACCGTCCGCCGACGCCCGGTCGAGGTGCCGGTCGAGTCGCCGGCGGAGACCGGTCCGAAGAAGGCGAATCATCCGCCAGCGACCAAGCTGTCGAAGACCATGACGGACATAAACCAGAAGGCGAGGGATTTCATCGAGAAGAGGAGGCGGCAGGTGCTGGGGAGATCGATAACTGCTGCAAATAACCCTAAGGACCAGTCGTCTGCTTTAGGGTTAATTAGGGTTTGTGCAAATAACCCTAAGGACCGTTATATGGAGTGCGCCGCTTTGGGGTTTACATTTAACGGCATGAATAAATTAATTTTATTGTAACATGGGTTTTAATTGATGCTTAATTTTGTTGTAATCCTTTTCGTTCAACTCGATTTAATCGATAGATTATGAGTAAAAATTAAAAAGCTGCCCTTTATTATTGTTTTCATCGAAAAAGTTACTTATATATCATAGGAATATTATACTGAGCATTATCTATATATTTATTTTTTATTTTTATTTCTTTTAAATTAAGCATTAAATTTTAAAATTTAAAATTTAAATTTAAGAAAAAAATTAAATTTTTTTACACTTAATGCGATATATCATTCGATATATTTTTATCTAAAAAATAACCATAATAGTTACTATAAAATATAGTAAAATTGTTCTAACTTAATTAAAATTGTTATATACGGAACATCAAGTAATTTTTGATTAAATTGAGCTAGTTTTAGGGCTGGTTCGGTACGGTATACCGAATTTTGTATACGATACCGTATACCGTACCGAAAATTTCGGCATAAAAAAATCTATACCGTTACCATACCGAAAATTCGGTATACCGGAATTTCGGTATTTTCGGTATACCGAAATACCGAAATACCGAATTTTCAGTATATTACACCGAAAATATTGAAAATTTTGGTATACTGATAATTTCGGTACGGTATTATACCGAAAATATTGCTATACCGAAATACCGAACAATAATAATTGCGTACCGTTACCGATACCGAAAATTTTGGTACGGTATAATACCGTACCGAATTTTTCGGTATACCGAAATTTTCGATATGGACGGTAAATATCGGTATGGTATGTGCGGTATACCGAAAATTCGGTATTTTTTCCCACCCCTAGCTAGTTTACTTAAATGATCGTAATTAACACACAATATAACATCTATGTTGTAACGATTGGACATCCGGGTTGTGACCCAGGGACCCGCGGTTCGATCCTCAACTACGACGTATTTGTAAAAATTTTCTTCCAAATGGGGAACGCAATCAAAGGATGCTGAGCATCTGAATTGACCGCCGTATGCGCTTCCCGATTTACCCTGGTGTTTGGTGGGAAACTTCTGTGGGACCGAGTCGGCCACCCCCAGGGATTGAGTCCATGAGACTAACTGGGATTTATGTTTTTTTTTTTTGTAACGATTATATAACAAGTTATAGTAGCTATATTGTATCAACTATAATAATATTAGAATACAAATATTTTTTTGAATGAAACATATTGGACACTAATTTAATGTTTTTTTGAAAAAAATGCTCTTTTGATATAAATTAATAATAAAATATTATTTTAATTAAATTATATTATAATAGATTATTTTCATGATTTAAATTTATGATCATAAATTATATGATAATAATCTTATTGTTACAAAAATACTTTGTTTAGATGGGGTGAAAGAAAGTTCATTAATAGGGCTGAGCAAGCGGGCGGGTCGGACGGGTTCGTGCGATTTTCCCACCCGACCCACCATTGGCGGGTTAATAAAATTTAAACCCAACTCGATTTTTTTTTCACATCAAATTCGGCGGGTGGCGGGTGCCGGCGGGCGGGCGGATTGGCGGGCGGATTGGCGGGTTATCGAATGTAAAAAGGGCATTCTCGCGGGAAACCATGGGTTATCAAATTCGGCGGGTTATCACATATATGAGCATGGAAACCATGGGTTTAAGAAACAGCAACACAAGGGCATGTAACTAATCAATATTTTGTAACACTAGATGAAGAATAATAGAATATACAAGAAAGTAAGCTTCAACAAAAAAAAAAACAAACGAGTTGCATAACAACAGAAGCAAAACACAGATAATGGCATTGGAAGTAGAATAAAAGTGATGATAATGATAATTGATATTTAATACAAAACAAACAGCAGTAAAATAAAAATTATTGTTAACCAAACCAAGCAAAAATCTAACAAAATCGGAATTTGGAAGTGAAGAGCTTGGATGAATCGAATCAATGTTTTGTTCCAGGAGAAGAGTTAGAGAAAATACCCGAAATTCCACACAACTAGTGAAAAGTTGAAACTTGAAACTAAAGAGTGAAAATTACATACTTGAAACCCTTGATTCTTGACTCCTGAAGCTTGAAAGTTGGGAGAGAGGAAAGTGCCGAAGTGTGAGAATGAGTTTGCTGCTGGAAACCCCTCTTTTTTGTCCTTATCTATTATTAAACAAATCATTTTTAATATATGTATACATATATTTTATTATTTGTATATAAATAGGCGGGCGGGTCGGGTTTAGTCGGATTTTAAAATTAAAACCCGAAACCCGCCCGTGTACAAGCGGGTTTGTCAATTTTCTATCCATTTTTATTTTTAATTTTTTTTAAACCTGCGGGTTGGCGGGTTCCGAATGCGGGTGGCGGGCGGGTTTAGCGGGTCGGGCGGGTACTGCTCACCCCTGTTCATTAACGAAAGAGAAAGGAAAAAGAAGTAAAGTATTTATGTTCTCTTTATTTTTGAAAGGAATATAATGTAATATGTGTTATATTATTTGAGAAGAAATGAAAGACAATAAAAATTAAATATATAAAGTTATAAAAATATTTTCATTTCTTAAAAAAAAGACAATAAAGGACGGATAAGAAACTGTAAAATTCTAGCCGATTTACATGTAAAAATTAGGATATGGAAGATCTTAAAATAGACAATATATACTTTTTGGATAAATCTCTATTCATAAAGGATAAGAAGAAAAAGATTAAGATTATCTGTCTCTATCTTCTTGAGTTTTGTCTTCAAAGAGATTTGCGATGAAAATCAACATCAACATTGTGGAGTACAAATCGTCTCTGTCTTTAGTCTTGTCCTCAAAGAGATTTATGATGAGAATCAACATCAACATCATGGAATACAAATCGTTAGACACTAGACGCTAACGCATGTTGTATAAGGAGACTCAAAGACAAAATATATAAATAAATGTGTTAATTTAAAAATTAATATTTTAAAATAAAAATAAAATTAATATCAAATATTTTTTTAAAAAAATTTTTGCTTATTCATAAACATGCAAGAATCTTCTCTTCCCCTCCGTACTAAAGGGTTAAAGGGTCAAAGGAATGTGGAGTTAAAGGGATCACTCCAACAAATACTAAAGGGTTAAAAAATAGGGGTCTAAAGGGTTCAATGTGGAGTTGAAGGCTGCTTCGTTAGCAACGCACAAAGAAACCCTCGCCGAGCAAATACCAGCTAGTAAACGACAAACCCATGCCCTTATCCTTGTCCTCCGCCGGCGCTGGCGCCGGAGCCTGCGCAGTCGCGACCTTCACAAATCCAGCTCGGTTGCAACCCCGTCAACGACGGGTCTCTGGATTGTTCTTCTCCCGCACGGCTGATAGCGAGGCCGGTCGCTGCTTGCCACGCGTCGCTTCCGCCTATCCAGCTCCGCCCTTCGTTCCTGAGGTTGTAACCCTTAATGTTGGAAGCTTTTCTACTTAGGAACACTAGATAGCTGCGTCGATTGGAACTCTGAATCTAATTTGGTCGTCCTATTTTGAGAAGTTCAGGTAGAGAAGGCGGTGGAATCATTGCGCGCGGATTTCAGAGAGGTAGATAATTTGGTGGCGCATAACTCCATGCGCGTTCTGAAAGCTTTTCAGAACGCCGGAATTGGATCTCATGTAAGCCGTTTTGAAGCTCTTTGATTTTGATGTGCATTTCTTATAATGTTCGATGACACATTTTGCCCTGCTTGCTCACTTGTTATTTCTTAAAACAAAGTGATTTGAGATTTTGCAAATGCTGGTTTGTGAGACTGAGGGACTCTTGAATGGCCACAATCCAATGCAATTTTATTCCTTGGATTTACAGAAGGCGCCTACTTTGATCTTTATTGAATTTGTGTTGTATTCTTCCCATTCTTAGTTCATAGTGTTGTTGTTTCTGTTCCATCAAGTTTTCACTGGAATGTACCCATTTCATTCTCTGAATATGTTAGCTTTTTTGCACCTTTCCCATCAATCATAACCTCAAAGATCAGAATCTGCCAAAACCAATATGTCATAATCATCACTTTCCCAAATCTAAAAGAAATATTCAGTGGTATTTGGAAATTATGGCTTCAGGATTAACTATAACGTGCCATCTTAGCTGATGATAATCTGATTGAGTTCAATAAGTAGTAAACTATAGTTAAACTGGGTAGAAGCCTTTTATATCTGGCTCATGATTCATTATAAACAAATATGTTTGAGTATTGTAGTATTGCTTGGACCTGACTTCTTTACTCACTGGAATATTACTAAATTAAAAGCTACGCAAAGAGAACTAAAAAACTAAAGTTTTACCTATGTAAGTTTTCATAATTCTTCAATACCATACTAATTTTTCATACCAGCATTTTAGTGGATGCACAGGCTATGGTCATGATGATGGCGGAGGGCGTGAAGCACTTGACTGTGTTTTTGCTGAAATTGTTGGAGCAGAATCAGCTATAGTTCGCTCCCAGGTTCATAATGATTTGCTAGCTGTTTCTGTGAATCATTTGCCAATGTACTTGAACACCTTACCTTTCTCCCACTCATCGTGCAGTTTTTCTCTGGCACACATGCCATTACCTGTGCTTTGTTTGCTTTTCTGAGGCCTGGAGATGAGGTGAATCATCCTTTGCTCTTCTTGGTTTCTAAATCTTGACTCCAGATGTTCTAATTCTTATCGTTGATTAACTTTGTTTTAAAACATAAAAGTCTCATGCTCTCTGCCAGCTTTTAGCAGTTGCTGGAGCTCCTTATGACACCTTAGAGGAAGTGATTGGGATCAGAGAATCATCTGGCAATGGATCCCTCAAAGATTTTGGAGTGACATATCGAGAAGTTCGGGTAAACCTCTTTGGCTATGACATTTTCTTAAATTTGATACAGGCCTGCTTCCTTCTGAGTGTGGACTTGTTTTAGCTTGCAGAAGATGGGAGCCTCAGTTGGGAGGCACTTTCATTTGCTGTGGGACCTCATACAAAATGTGCTTTGATACAGAGGTCATGTGGTTATTCTTGGCGTCAAAGCTTAAGTGTCGCTGACATCCAAAGAGCTATAACAATGATAAAGGTATTCTCTTGTTAATTTGTCGTATTCTTATTATCTTTTTAACAAATCTATGCTATATGCACTTTTTTTTGTTGTTTATCTTTGTCTTGTGAACATCTACAGATGCAGAAACCAGATTGCATGGTCATGGTGGATAATTGCTATGGTGAATTTGTGGAAATATACGAACCTCCTATGGTGGTATGTGATAGGTGCTTTCCTATAATCAAAGGCACTACATCACCTTCTTGACATGATGATTAAGAAACCTGACTTGAATCGATCCTGTATTAAGAACTAAATTGACTAAAGGGATGATGGAACATAATTATGGAGAACCTGCATGGCTCAATGATCTTTTATATATTTTCAGTAGTAATTCTAGGTACTATTGCATGTAATGTAGGCTTAGCAGTTCTAGAACCGTCAATGATTGGTGAACTGGCCCGGATCCTTTTGCAACTCCTTTGGAAATATTAGCTGAATGGTACTTTATTCATAGGGAGCTGATTTAATTGCTGGGAGCTTAATAAAGAACCCTGGAGGAACTATTGCACCTTGTGGTGGGTATGTTGCAGGGAAAAGAACGTGGGTTGAGGCTGCAGCAACCAGACTTTCTGCACCTGGTCTTGGAGTAGATTTTGGATCGACACCAGGTGATGTGAGGCGAGCACTTTTCCAAGGCTTATTCCTTTCACCCCAGATGGTTGGAGAGGCAATCAAGGTGTGTTGGAATAGTTGGCTTCTCATTGTATTCAAGCTCAATACTAACCAAATCCTTGCTGTTAGGGAGGCTTACTCATCGCAGAAGTAATGTCAACGAAAGGTTACAAAGTCCAACCACTTCCAGGAGGACCTCGTTTTGATACTGTACAGGTTCAGCTTAACCTACATACATTTATTTTCTTTTAACGTGTTGTTCGTGCATTCTGGAGTTACCAAAGAAATGGAGTTGGGATAATTGATACAGAAAGTATTCCTTCCATGCATTAATCTACTCGTCCCATTATACAAATTGTTATTTCTTCTTCATGGTTCTGTATTGGTCAGTGCCAATTCAGTAACTGTTTTACCTTCAAATGATGTTAATCGCGCTACGTATTTACTACTGGTTGGTAAAAAAATTGTATGTTAATGTATTGAAAATCCTCTAATAAAAACACACATTTAATTAATCAATTAGCTGCTTTATAATTCTTATAGGAGGAAATGTGTAACCTTATTGTGTGTGCATTTCTTTTATTTTTCAGGCAGTACAGCTTCGAAGCAGAGATCGACTAATATCTTTCTGTGAAGCTGTTCAAAGATGTTGTCCTGTTGGATCCTTTATAAAACCAACTGCTGGTGTGACTCCTGGATATGCATCAGAGGTCTGAACACTGTTGACTCTTGCACTTCTACTTTGATTGGTTAGTCTTGATTCTGTGATATTTCTTATTTCTTTAGTGTCTTCAACTTACCTACTTGACTTTATTGTCGACATTTCTTAACCTCATTTTATTATAGTTACTTCAGGCCACATTAAAAAGTATTTGATGACCTTAATATGTATGCATTTCCTACTGCAAATTATCATATATTTTGTGCCATTCAATGCACACATTAATTTTGTTTCGTTATCGTCGCCAATTGATTATATAGGTTAAATTATCACCTACAGTTCTTTCTCAAAGCAGTGTCTTTATTCTTCTGATAGATTATTATCAATGTTTCATATGCTGAAGAAGTGCACTTGTATCAATTACATAACTTATAAGGCATATCCAACTGTTTTCGTGCGCACAGGTAATCTTTGCAGATGGAACATTTGTAGATGGAAGCACAAGTGAGTTGTCATGTGATGGACCACTTAGGGAGCCATTCACAGTTTTCTGTCAGGTGACTAATTTTATCGTAACCCTCGTGTTTTCCTTCTGGTCAAGCGATCATCGTTCTTTCATTTGATGTTTTGCGAAATGCGGATACCAAAGTTTACATATACTGTGTTGTGGTTTCAAGGGCTAAACTAGTTAGTTTCTGCAACAATGATTGTGTAATACTAGTTTTACTTTGTTTTTCGTTATATAACTTCGATCGTGGATCGTATGATACAAGGGAGGGACACACTGGACGCATTGGGCGCTTGCTTTAGGAGAAGTCCTGAAAGTAATTTAGTGGCTAGGCAAATCACACAACTTTCTGGGCTGAGCTGAGCTGAGCTGATGGAGTCGTTCCTCGAACTTATTCATGCACTCGAGAAGGCGGCAAATTCAATATGTTTCTTGGTGTCGATAATTCGATTTCTCAGTTGAAACAATGGCACCAGTTGCCTTTACAACTTGTTGAAGATCCTCTTCCAGAGATTCAGTTACTAAAACAAAGTGGATTGGTTTTGTCACAGCTACTTGTTTCAAGATTATGCTGAAAGCTAAAAGATTTCGCCATTGGCTATTTTGTAGAGGCATATTGTGTTCTTTGAACAAGGAGGATTGACATTATTTATATAACCGATTTCATCTAGTGGAATAAAATTTTATTATTGTTTGTTAAACTATCGAGAAACTGAATTTCTTTCCAATTGTGCAACTTCTCTATCTCTCTTACCAAAAGTAAACCAAATGTTTCATGCTGATCTCAAGAGACCTGTGGCAAACACAATGTTGAAACTAGAACCACTTTGCTAATGTATCGATAAACAAATCTCATTCAACAACATTATATGAGATATCCAAAGGAGTACATACTAGAAATTCAACGAAAAATATGGGTTAAAGTGCCCGGGGAATGGTAGATCACACAACAAATTTTGCTAAGATGATACAACGTCATAAACAATACACATATCACCGTCTTAGTCGTATGGAATCTGAATATATGCGGCATCGCAGACGAATGGAATGTCAGCATACATGCCGGCTATCGCGCACCTCATGCACTCCAGCACTGTGAACAAGTAGCCAAATGCAACTGCAGCCCAGAAGTGCATACCAATTTTGCCCCAGTAAACAGAAAGCGGCATCCAACGGCTTATAGAACCTACAACCTGGAGAGCTATCTCGAGCAGCATGCCCATCACCACGTGAAATCGGAAGAAGTGAGGCCATTCTTTCCTCCTCACGATACCTAGGTAGGCTGTAAAGAAGTAGGCCATAAGGAACCAGCCAGGCAAGCGACCAATAACTCTGAGGAATGGGTACGTAAGGAACTCAAAATCTTCTAAGAAAGGATGGAGGTGGTAGGCGGTCTCCGCATACATCCATGTCTCATGGAGGGGCATAAGGTATGGAATGCAGGCTAACACCCTCCACCACCACCTTGGCTTCGTGGTCATTGCAGGATACCGAAAGCTCGTAGGGACATCCTTCGATGCTCTTGGAGCTGTGCGATTTCTGGGTTGTGCAGTATGGAATTTACGGAAAACTGGTAGCGTGCTCGGAAGTTTACCATGATCACCCCTCCAAAAAGAGGAACCAATTGAAGAATGTGAGGTAGCCCAACCTGCGAGTACAAATGAAGACAAGTGCATAAAACTTTGCTATTCTAATCTAGCAAATGAAATCAAATCGAACACCAAATATGCTAGTACAAGTGTACAATTACCAGATCATCCAAGAACTCTCCGACGAATATAATTGACATTACACTATAAGTTATTCTTGCAATTGAAGATTAGCACAGAGATTTGAATTGTTTAAACACAAGCGAGAAGCAAAAGTAAGAGATATTTCAATGCCAACAATAAACTTCTCCAAATATTTCAATGCCATTTACAAAGTTCAACCAGTAAAAATTAACCTAACAACAAGGAATATGTACCTACCTCTTGTGTGCAAAGGATCGAATTCTCTAGAAGAATGACAAAAAACCCGTTCTCTCGAATATGAGCCACGAGAGAAGTAAGAGATATTGGAGTTACTAGATGCTCTGCAAGGCCGAGGTTGAAGTGCCGCGCTGCCCAAAGTCACCATGCCTCCATTTAGAATCATGTCCCTGCTACATGAACCACACCAATGTAAACTGATTCTGTTACCATAATGAAAAAAACGAATTTTGAGAAGTTAAATCTTATCAAGTGAACATTTGGGAATGAAAAGCAACAATAATATCATTGCTGAACAAATGCAAACCCAGCATCGGTACCAACCTTGGATTAAACAACAAAACTGAAGCTGAATGCATGACTCTTACAGTTCACAGTAGAAACCTTAATGACAAAACAAAAACTGAAATTTGGCATGATTTGTCTGCATAACAAGTCATGAAAATGCGGAAAATGCCGTGATGATGACTCGATATAAGGCATACTTGAATCCAAATTTTCGATTTTGGAAGAAGAGACTGTTCGATACATAAGATTCCTAGCCATATCACGTTTCAAAAACATCCATGAGATTCTCAAAAAAAAAAAAAAGGCAGAAAGGACACAATTGCAACCCTTGCAAACTAAAGCGCGAGAGAGAAGGGAAAGTGGCACCTCTACGATAAGGATCTGGTACCGAGCGGTGGCCGTCGTGGTCTGTAGAGGGACGCGAGAAGAAGCGGCAGCGGTATGAGGGATCGACGAGGGCGATAGGGTTTACGCAGCGGTGAAAGGGGGCGGAGACTTGCGAGTGAGAAAGGATATGGTTTCTTCTGCTATATAATTAAATATTTTAGGGATTTCGCCAAAGACTTTATAATTATCTTAAAGAGGCCCTCTATTTTCAGTTTTTTAAAACCATAATACGTCTTTCAAGGAATAAGTTTTAATTAAAATTTAGTTGAGTGTTATAATATGACTGTCATAATTTAATGTATATAATATATTTTGAAACTTAATCAAGATTTTGTGAAATTTTAATCAAGTAAAAAAGTATAATTTATTTATTGATAAGTTCACTAATATTTTTCAAAAATATTATTAATTATTATTCATATTTTACAATGGTTAGTAACTGTTTCATCGCTAACTTTAATTATTATTCTTTTGTACAAATAAAATAAAATTCATCATCCCGAAGCCTTGATTATGATGGAGGAGGATATTGGACTTCGTCGAGATTCAAATTTTTATCCTCTTTTGTAAGTCTATTTCATCGTAATATGTTATGTCCTAAAAATATTTTAATTATTATTCATTTTTTATAATGGTTAGTAGATATAAATTCAACTTTAGATGCATCACAATCATGGACAAGACTAGCCTGCTAGGGTTGATAGGAGAGGTCATGATGAGAGATTAGTTGATTCGTAAAATTCAGATAAATAAAAAAAATATGACAGTTTAGGTGTGATAGTTAAACAGGGTGATGGCTCGGGTGTGTCATCAATCGACAATGATGGCTTAAATGTAGTAAATGCATAATGTAGATGAAGGTTGCTCTCACATATATAGTTGAGTTGGTATTCGAATAGTAGATTATCATAAAAGAGCAGAGATCACCAGAAAATGAAAAATAAAATCTCTCTCACATAAAGAGACCGTTCGATCACCATGATTATTCTTTAAATCGTTGTGGAGCCAACATTGAAAGGCATCCAGGGTGAACGTCTTCATCTTTTGCCATATTACGGAAAAATAAAGGTTTAAGCATAGTGGCCATCAACAAAGTAAGGGTTCGAGCATGGAAAGGTAGTTGATGAGTATTTAAAGGGGTGTTTGATTTGATCATTTTTATTTTTATTTTCTTATTTTCTAGAAATTATTATTTATTTTATGTTTTCCAATCTCATTCTCTGGAAAATGACAAATCATTTTCTAAGAAAATGATAAAATATCATTTTCCGTGGGAAATAAAAACTTACAGAAAAAATACAAAAACGCGGCTACATTAACCGCGTTTTCCGCTTCTTTTTCTTCGATACCAAAAAAAAAAAATAGGTCGAGCCGCCGATGGAGCAGTGGCGATGCCGCCCAACTCGACCAACATGTGCGTCCGCTACCTGCGCTCCCGGGTGGACATCACCGAGGGCCTCATCCGCCACGCCGCCATCGTCTACTGCTCGGAGTGCCAGTCCTACCTCCTGCCACCACGCACTTCGACGCCCTCCTCTCTGAGCGATGGAATCACTCCATCGTCAGTGAGAAGAGGACTTGATATCGCCTCAACCTTAAGGTCCTCCCCTCTGCGGGAAGCCACCGCTCCCGCAGTCCCTTCGACGCTCATGTCGCAGTCATTCGGCTTCTCCACAGCCTCGACTTCTCCGGGAGATCGGATCCATGTCCGATGCTTTGGATATGCTCCCTGTGGCAATGGAGCTCCTCTTCAATGATTGCGTCTAAGCTTGCGTACAATTCCTTGAGGTAGTGTCGTGGATAGAGGAGGAAGAGGAGGGGGTACTCAATTTGATGTGTTTGCTTGGATGGGAGGAGTGTGAAAACCTCCTAGCAAGAATTTCGCCCATTGTCTTAGAGGAGGCGGATGGGAATTGCACATCGGAGGAAATGAAGACTGGTAAATGATAATACACATTTGAGGTAACTTACAACATTTTAGATCTATCCAATTGAATTTCTGCAGCAAATATTTCTATTTCATTTCAATTTGCTTGTCACGTTTAATTTGACATCTTACTTGCATTCTGTTGATAATTCCAACAATTTTATTGATTTAGTGCATGCATATGAGTGCAATGTTGATTCAAAAAATATAAAACAATTCAAATAGAATCAGTGTGATGCATATTTTGTCAGTTTGATCCTGTAAGAATCTGTTGATTCAAAGCTCTTAAGGTTTTTCTCAGGTGAGGATGAATTTTGTCAGATGTTGGCTCCCGGTACTGAATGTCTGTTGGGATATTATTTTCACAATGTCAATAGGTCAAAAATCAATCATCTAGGACTTTGAAGAAGCATTTCTAAGTATAATATCTACTCTTCTGTTGTTAGATTCTCAAGATTTGCTGCAGCAGTGCGTAAGCTTTTCCACCTGAAACATCGAAGATTGCCCACACTTGATTTCAGCATTCAAGACTTGGTTTCGACAAGCAAATCGGTCGACTACCAAGGATGATGTGTTTGTTCAGAACCAACATTCCTGGTTGGTAGAAAATGAAGACTATAAATCATAATGCGATACAAGTGTTTGTTGCTTTGTGAAGCATTTCTCAATCTCGCGAAGCACCGCCGGCTCGCCGCCCCATTTCTCGCGAAGCAGCGCCGGCTCGCCGCCCCGTTTCTCGCGAAGCACCGTCAGCTCGCCCGCCGCCCCATTTCTCGCGACGCCGCATCGGCCGTCGGATCCGGTAGCCCATTTCTCGCGAAGCAGCGCCGCCCCATTTCTCGCGAAGCAGCGAGCAAGCATTCTCCCAGTCCCCATTTCGCTGATTGCGCCCTGGTTCCTGCGTCGGATCAGGTAATTTTTTTTTTCTTTTGCTTTATTCTTTCAGTATTATTGTTGATGAGATTTACTGATTTAGGTAATAATTTTTCGTGTTTGATCCAGCTGTTCTACAAGTCCTTTGACGAATCGTTCGAGGGGCGGTGGATCGTTTCTGACAAGGCGGACTACCAAGGTAAAAAAAATTCACCTAGGGCCCCCGGTAGGCTTGAGCCGCCCCTGTTTGTGAATGGTGGATATTCTGTATTATTCAAACTACCTCTTTGTGCCAATTTTCTGTGCTTGTATATGACCCTTAGGAAATGAGAAATGTTACTATGTGTCTTTGGAAATAAATGAAATCAAAGTTAGAACAAGAAATACTTCACATAAGATTTTTCCCTTTTCCATGAATAAGATGATCTTTTATTAAAAAAATTATTTTGTTTATAATTTTTCATATTAACAAACCAAACGTATTTTTCAATTTTCTTTTCTAAAAAATAGAAAACAGTATATCATACCAAACACATTTTTTATTTTCTAAAAATTAGATAAAAAATAGAAAAACAGAAATAGAAAATGAAAAATAAAAATTAGAAAAAAAAAATTTCAAATGCCCCCTAAGTGTGACGGCAATCAACGATGGTAGCTCGAGCAATACATATAAAGGTTATCATTTATTAAAATATTTATCATTTTAATATATTATTTTTAAAAAATAAAATAAAATAAATATAAAGGTTATTTTTATTTACAAAACTTATGAAGGCTTTGACATTCCTTTCGATCAACACGATTTCCATTAGATCCTCTCAATCTCCTCCAAATGTCCACTAAAGTCAACGCACTACCTCCCTAGAGTAAAGAAACCAAACCTAATCATTATGTTGGATGTGCCAAGTCTGTTTGTTTCTCTTTAATTTTGTTTCTCGAGGCTTAAAGCAGTTCAGGTTGGCATCCACTTGAAGAATGAAGAGGCGAGTGCCAAGTAACAAGTCAACTTAACGATCAACTAGGTCACAATAAAACACAAGTCAACCATAAAAAGTACACTCAATTAATAAGATTTAAGTTTTTAGGACCTGAGCATTAAATAAAACATAGAGTGTCTAGCCAAAACATTCAAACACCAAAGTAGAAAAAGAATCTTCTTCTTTGAAAGCATGACACGACCGACCAAGGTAAACTTCTATCGGTTGTTCGAAGAAATATTCGAACGAAATGAAGTTTGCTAGTAAAGCTCACAAGAGCAAGCTGAGTTCATATGTTACCATTTTGACTTTGTAAATAATTAATCGGTTAATTAAGGTTTAATATGGATTAACAGCTATCACATGGAGGTAAAACTTTTTTCATCAATGTCCAAGTTACACCAGAGAAACATCTTTTAGTTAAACCTAACTCGACTTGTTTTGTCGATGTCGGAGCGCCGACTCTCTTTATACGATGAGCAAGGAAGAGGGAGGGCAGTTCATGCTGCACTCTTCTTAACCAAAGCAAAATGGAAGTTAAAGAATCATATCAGCTACTGATGAACTCGATGTCATCCTCTGATATGTACATTTTCCCTTTGTTTGCACTGGTGTTCCTCCGGCCGGAACTTGGCTGGCCTCGCTGAGCAAAAAAACATCATCTTCACATCATAAACAAGGTGAAGGAAGCGATGCTACTTTCTTAAATGTTTGTGCATTTCTTACCTTCTTCAACACGAATGCCAAATAGAGGTATGCGACATCCCACTCATCTTGGGATAATGTACCTGTATGAGTCAAATGCTTAGGTTGAGTTTAGCGGCATGAAATCCGACGAATAAGTATGCATATAAGGAAGGATCTTACTCTGGTCGTGATTTCCATCGCCTAGAGCACCAAGTCTTCGCATTAGCTCAGCGTACTCGGGTTTTTTTAGGTAATCATTAACAAACTCATGTGAGTTTTTTGCAAACACAAGATCCAGGCCATACTGTTACAATGAAAATAAAATTGAACTTAAGAATCGGTAAAAATGAAATGTGGCTAGTGCTTTGTAGTATAAGGATGCTGATCATGAATGTTCGAGTAAAATACGTAACTGTTTACTCGAACTTTTGAGTGGGGCACCAACAACCCATTCATAATATGTGAAAACATAAAAGTATCAAACGCCTAGATTTTATGCATCTAAGGTATGACTACTTGAACCGAGTAAAATATATTAACTGAACAAAACACAAATAGTGAATAGTGACTGGTGACCATGATGTATATTTCATTATGATGATAGTCCATAACCTTTTGGCCAATCTGGCAGTATTTTTGTGGCACAGTCCAATTCAGTACATCAATCAACCCGAGGGGCTGCTTCTTAAGAAAAACTGATTGTAAATTCCATCTAAAAATAAGTATAATGTAGTCCTAGTGCCTAATTAATAAGGCATGACATTGAACTGATAAAAATAAACAATCATAGCATTCGAAAGTCGAACTAACAAGTCAGTTATTGGCTAACAAAGATGTGGAAATTGCCAAATACACAGTAGTTGTTTCAGGGTTCCTCCTTTCAAGGAGATATCATAAAATATAGATGGAGGATGGCAACTACAAAGAATCGAGAAGTGCTGACAAAATTATTGTTGGTACTGTTCCTAAGATTCCAATTGAGCATATAGCAGATAAATATATTCCCGACAAACTGAAAACTAATCATACACCGTAGTCAAGTTAAATACAAGCTGAAGCGACCTTTTGTAGATAATAAACCAGATAACAAGACATGCATGAAAACTCAAATACATTATTATCCCATTGAACAAGAATTAGACAATAAAGATCACCTCGTCCGCTAGGGACTTGAAAACATGAAATGGGACAATCCACTCGGGACAATCAACCGCATCCTGCATGCATAGTTTGGTTAGGTATGAATGCTGCAGCCAAAATATGTAAACTCAAAAACAAAAGCTATTCCATTTCAAAAGAGAACTGCAAATCATCATGCTAGCTATTTACTAAACAAAGCATACTGCGCATCAAGTTGATCTGCAAAGGCAATTCCAGTACATACAGGCACATAAATTTTCCAAATTAGTGTTTTGAAATTTGAACCCTGAGCCCTGGGGTCATGAAATTTTAAGTATAAATGGAAAAAGAAAGGTCTTTACAGATAAATTAGCTTATTTCATAGAGATCAGTGTAAACTAAATATTACAAGAATCAGGATAAATAAGAACAAGGAGCCAAAAAAAAGTGGGCAAATCTGGCTTTTTTGCACGTTCTATTCTTGATAATGTTCCCCAAGATATGGAAAGCTCAGCCAAGAAAAAGATAAGTAAAAAAGGTGGAGGGTTTGAAGAATCAAAATGTATGCAACTCTGGCAAAAAACTGGACAAAATTATCTTACGAGACCAGGAGATTATTTGTCCAATTAGAATGCCTATATTCCTAGAAAGAATTAGCAAAATGGTGTATAGTGTAGGATACTAATGCAACATTAAGGAGTTTTATGTTCCTCCCCAATCATCATACTGCATTTCAGAATCTGGAACAACTCACTGTAAAAGTGATGGTACAGGCATGGAATAGACCATCTGCTGGATAAATACTACAGGATACTTGTGGAAGCATTTGGTAGGTGGTATTCCATACTTCTGGAGATGACAGGATTACCACATTTGGGAGCTAATTTCAGGTTATACAAGATCATTCGTAAATTTATTATTAGCGAGGAAATGATGTAGTTCTTGTAGAAAGGACTCCTGAAGGAATAATTCTATGATCACACCAAAAAAAAGAAAGCTGTCCCAATTATATGGTTGGACCTGTGCTACTCATTTCTCAGTTTGTCCAGTCTGAGATACAATTTATCCTAAAAAAAATGTGATATATAAGAAATTATCAAGAAAGGAAATAATTTTTCATGTTCTAGTTTTGACCAATCTCTCTATTGAATTTAATAGAGCATGATCAGTTGTGTATACAATTTGTTTAGCCCAAAAGTGCTCCAAATAATAATATAAGTCGAATAAGCTGAAACAACCTCTGGCCAGGTTTGAGAACATTGATAATAAAAGGGGTGACAATAGACAAGGTACTTGAATATATAATATGCATTCGTTCAGTTCTTATCCAACAAGGTGATTTAGGACCAACGTGATATATATTATTTCTTCACCAAACAAATAGTATGATGCAAAATCACATTGAGATTATCAGTGGTATCTGACATGAGAAATCTACCTTTTGGGTTGAAGAATCATGGTTTTTCAGCCACAACCTTAAGTAAATAAAAATGGCTTGGCGAACATATATAGCATGCTTCATTATAATAATAATCCAGAGATGAAAAGTACAGAAAGATCTATAGGTTGCCAAAAAAAATATTATCCCAATAAATGTTCTCAAGAAAATGATGTGGCGTAACAATTAAACATACATTCTCACTGATATGCAACATCAAACAAAGTGATATTACATTCAAAGAAAAGATGATTGCAATGATTGCATGGGATGCAGATGAATGATGGGCATTGTAGCAAAACACCAAAAAGAAAACATCTATAAAGAGTGAAAAAGGTAAAAGCTTTAATCTTGCTTTGTTACCTCCAAATGAAATTTGTACTTGATTCCAAAAGGACTGGAAGCTTTGAATTTCTGAAACATGTCGTAGTGTTGAGAAAAATTACTAAGATTTATTATGAAATAAAAAATCATAAATGAACATTTGAAAAATGTTGAGATAAGGGTAAAGCATTCCAACCTTCAACATATATTCTTCCTCAAAAGATATCCAATAGACACTGTTACCAAATTCTAAACCGTCGGCTGTAAATTAGAGAGCAAGGAAACCATAAACAACAAACTCAAGCAGGTAAAACAACTGTAGTTCATTGTAATACACTTAAATGGCACAAAATAACCCAAAAACAAATCATAATGCACATAAATGACACTAAAGAAAATAAAAATATAATCCGAATAGTGAAGCAGCAGCATCAGTACTACAGTTTTGTTCATATATATTTCGAATAAATGATTAAAAATAACAAAATGGAACTAAACATTATCTCTAACACACACATATTAAGTAATTTGCCTGCGTTAGGTCACTTATCTATGCAAGTTCAACAAGGACAGCTTCAATTTCTGTCATCTGATTGGCCACCCTTAGTCTCCTTGTTGGGCCACTTGTCTCTGCAGGGTACAGAGGAATGGCAAGATCCAAAGTACTATAACATGGATTGAGGAGGTTGGTCAAAGGCAGTGTTAGAACTCTGTAGCCAAATAAGTATTATGATGTTCTTGATTATTCATACCTCTTCAAAATAATTTAAAATTTTCCGGGGAATCCAAATATATTACCCTGAAGATGGTCACGTATGAAAAGTGTAACAGAAGGAAGAGCGAGTGACCAAACTCTATTTTACATTTGCAGATTGCATAATTCCATCAAAATCCTTAATAACATATCATCTACAAAACCTTCATATTGAAGTTTTGTTATTACAAATATAGGAAGCTACATGAAATAAGCTGAATCACACATGCTATTTCAACAAAGATTTACTGAGTAGAGATACAAAATAAATGAATTCATGCAACCTTATGCATAATGATCTAAGAAACTTTGTTTCAAGTATCAGTGAGATGTTCCCAATTTGCTTTTGATGAAATGTTACCCAATGATGCAATAAATCAAAATGAAATGAGTAAACTACTGCATTTTCAGAAACATGAAAGGTAACAACAGCTTGAAGAAATAGAGGCCATCAAGCAAATTTAAATACGGCAATCGAAAGTAAATACCTTCCCTGAGTCTTTTGATGATTACATTTGCATCAGGCATTGTTCCTATAAATATTCCTCCAGGCCTAAGCAAGGCAGATACATTTGCTAATGCTTGCCTGGCTCGTACCTCAGTTGACCATGAGTAATGTAAAGCAAACTGCATCAAATCATTAAAAAATATCATATGAGCAACTTATTGGAGCATCAGTTGTCACTTATGACTAGCATGTGATTGTACATAGCATAATTTGATTTGGTTACAAATACAGGTATCTTGAAAATGAATATCAATTCTAATGATGAAACACATGATGCTTCCTAAATACATCAAAAGAGTCACCTGGCAGCTGCAAATGTCAAATGGAGCATCATCTTGCAAATACTTATCTAAAGGAACCTGAGATAGAAAGAAAAACAAAAATTATGCTAGATTGTCTTGGAGTAGTATTCCTGAAAGGTAGCTCAAAAGCTATTCAACAACCAAATGGTAAAATAATAAGCTCAAAAGCTATTGCTTGTGAATAAGTAATGAGCTGCAAGAAAGAGAATGAAACACTGTTAATGTTTTATATGCACACATAAGTTCATGAGAAAACCAAATTACATTAAAGGAAAATGACATTAATCCTACAATGCCACTTTTAGGTGCCAAAGAAAACATAATTTGACTAATGTTAGGCAGGTTCAACAATTATGAAACAACTAACGCCTCAGCTTTCAATACACTCATATGAGGATGAGAATGATGATGAAAAAAAAGAAGGTGAAAGAGATCATTACCTCATAAAAATCAGCACAAATAAGGCGTGCAGGGAAACCAAACTTCTTCCGACGTTGTTGCTGCTCTGAATCTCCATTATAGCGAGTTCGGCAGTCTTTTATCTGAACAGAATATATATATAAGTTAGCAAGTAAAATCAATAAACATCTGCAAGTGTTTAACAGCATTATATGCATAGGCTGCTAAAGCAAAACTTGTTATGTTAAAAGAAAGACAGTGAATAGAACTGTGAGATAATGACATATACATGTAGGTGGGTTAGAGTGTATAGGCCAATGATGTACGTTATCATTTAGTGCAGGAACAGGAATAATGTAACAGTCCAACCTGTTTTTGGTAGAAAAGGTTATATAATTTGCACCGCCTACAACTTTTTTCCAACTATCCTTTTCGTTTCTTGTCCTCTCACTTCTTTGTTTAAAAAGTTTTAGATACTCTTTTATTGTCCTCTAGCTTCCCCTATTCCTCACCCTCCCCTTTATTCCTCACCCTCCCCTTCACTCCTTTTATACCACTCATTACTGGATAATAATCTTAGCTTACTTGCACTTCCACCACTCAGACCATTCAATCGCTGCTTATGCTCCACCAATTCTTAGTGATATTTTGCCATCATCTATCCTCTAGTTCATTTCCCCCTTCTAATATTATCTTCTATTCTCCTTGTAGTGTTCTACTGGCCATTACTAACCGCTACTATGTAGGATAAGCTCACAGGTCTAGATAGTTGGTAACGGGCATTAACTGAGACTTGAAATGTTTTGACCCTCACAGATTAGCTGGCAAAATTGAAAGAAACCATACAATTCAAAATGACATAATTATTCAATAGCACACCAGCTCAAATCTACATCATTCCCTGTGCCCTTATTGACATCTTACTTCAAAATTAGTTCCCCAATTTGCAATGGACAATAAAATAATAGATGAAAATGGCACGGATATGAATATGTATATCTCACACAACACATGAGGAACTTCAGTACATCAAGTTCATAATTATAAAATAGATTAAAATCATTGTATTGTAATGATAATAAAATGAATAAAGGAGATGTTGAAATTACTGAGCCTTCTGCTATGTCGACGCCCACATAATATCCAATTTTCGCCTTGTCCCATTTAATCAAATCACCACCCTATAAAAAGAATTGTTACCAGATATTACTGTTTGAAACAAACAAAACTAGAAAAGGTATTCTTTAAATATTCAAAGAATCTCTCTTGCAACAAAAGAAAGATTTTTATAAAATGCAACCAACTATACATGAGTACTCAAGAAAAATGATAACTAGTATTCTTTAAAAATTCTAAGAATCTCTTCTAAATGATTCTTGATAGAATGAAACCGACTACATGTGGGTACTAAAGAAAAATGATAACAATAGCACATTGATAGAGCTAGTAACTGTCCAGAATGACGCTACTAACCTTTCCACAAGCAATATCAAGCACAGCATCTTTTGAACGGGCGTACAACTGAATGAGTACGCTTTTAATCTGTTCATCGAACATGAGCAGAAAGAAATAAGTTGAAAATTAGTCATCAATAAAGAAGTGCATCAGCCAATCAGGGTCATATGATAAGATGTGACCCATCCATCAGCTGCAAATAAAATTTTGTACCCAAAACACTTTTTTCACTATAATTTATCCTACATCCTTAGTATGGTACATTCAACTCTAAAACCTAATTTTAATCCAACGAACCAAACATGAATAAGAGACCAGAAAAGAGGTAGCATGGCAAAGAGTTAGAACCAACAAAATTTATAGAAAATGCAAAAGTGTGATTACAACCCACCCAATTGTTGAGTTTCTTCAAGTGGATGATGGGGCTAGCCTCGCGCTCCTCCAGCGTCTGATTCGACCTGGCACTGTAATGCTCCGCCACTCTACGAGCATTCTTAAAGCTCTCGTCATCCGAAGCACGCGAATCGCCTGCAAACGACAGTCCCGACCCGATCAAAAACCCTAGTTTGCGGTGCGAACGATCGGCGGCACAATTGGGGGAAAAACCCGCAACGCAGCCAGTCGGATCTGCAGAAGGGAATAGGAAGAGCTTGAGATCGAAGTACCGTAGGGATCGTATCTGAGCTTGGATTTGGGCGGCCCGAAGGAGGTGGAAGGAGTGGCTTCGAACCCCCGCTTCATGCTCCTGCTTTAAAATAAAAATCGAGTTCCCCGATTTCTCGCTTCGCTTCCAAGAAATAACGGCGAAGGGTGCGAGCCGATAGGTAACTATTTTGCAGAGTAGCCCTCAAAGTTGTTCAATTTTTAGCTCAAGTCCATTGGTCAATTGGTGCATGAAAAATATATATTCCTATAATATATATTTTTAATTATTTTCGGTAGAAAATATTGAAAAGGGGAAACGTGTGGTTCTTTTAAATATCATTTATATTTTAAAAAAATAAGTAAATGGTTATTTGTGATAATAATTTCGTTAAACACAATGGATTCATCAGAATGATAGAAGAGACATCATGATAATTGTGAAGTACGAACATGGATTTAGATGCCTCGATTATTATCTCCTTGATGATTCTATTATTTATTCATAATGTTGGCTATATTATTAATAACGATTATGACTTCATAATTATTAAAATATAAAAAAATTAAAATTAAAATTGTTTGAAACCTTCAAAAAAAAAAAAAATTAATTGATATTTTTGAGTTTGAAATCAAACTGTTATAAGTTCTACCTCGTAATCAGTTGGAGATATTTGAACAAATTTTGATTGATATATTATGCATTTTGTGGTTCAATTTGAATCAAAAGTTATAATTTTTTAAAATTTACGATTTAACATTAACATTGTAGCAACTACGATTTTGTAGATATTTCAAATTGAGTTGTCATGTAGTTGTAGTAATTTTTATAGCTGTTAGACAGTTATAGCAGCTATGAAATTGTAATTGCTATAATATAAATATTAAATCTTAAATTTTAAAAGGTCATAAATTTTGATTCGGATTGAATCATGCGATGTATAATATATCAAATCAAAGCTTATTTAGAGATCTATAACTTGTTATTGAGTGAAACTCATAACAACTCAATTTCAGTTCAAAAACTTTATTTAATGTCTTTTTGGAGGCTCCGAATAATTTTAATTAAAAAAATCATGTTATAGCATTCATGATTTTGTAGCTGTTATAATTATGTAACAATTACAATTTTATATCTACTATAACACACCTGATTTAGACTGGAGATATAGTCACGATAATAATGAGAATGATAGTGGAGAGACATAAAGGTAAATATACAAGAGCCTGGGGATCATTTTAATAAAAAAAATCAATATATGATGCATTTTTGAAGATTCTATCAAAAAAAAAAAAAAAAGGACCACTTAAATTGTAGTCGATAGGAGTAGATAGAGTGGTATTGCCAATATCTTTGAAAGCACATGTGTTTCTTGAATTAATTGCAGATATACAAAGTCAAAACTGAATCTTGATCTAACAGATATACATACAAAGTCAAAATTGAATCTTAACCTAACAAAATTTTTAAATTTTATTATTATAAAATCAAGAATCTAATGAGTCTCCCTTAAAATCTGTTTAATCATAGCTAATTATTTGGAATGACAACCTAAATTATCCGCAAAAAACAATTAAAAAGAGGGAAACATTCAAATATAAATAGTGGCGGCAAGCTTAATTAAAATCAAATGAATTAACTTGTTTAAAATCAAATACAAGCTAGTGATGGCAATAAGCTTAAAATCAAGTAAATTAACAACATGTTTGATCTCATTTCTGGGGCTTGAGATTTTTCTTCCTTAAAGTGAATCCAGTGATCGATGGAGATGGAGAATGGAAGAGTGGTGAAGTGGTTGGAATTTTGCTGGGATCTTAATATTACTCTTCCACAGATTCAGTTCATTTTCTTAGCTTTGCCTTGTTTTATTTAATTTGTTGAAAACTATTCTTTCATGCTAATATATATAATTTCACAGGGAATGTCTATTGATTCATAAACAACCATCCATTCAGGTTAATGAACTTCTCTCTCTCTCTCTTTTTTTGAATAATCATGTTAAAGCGTTTCAAACTTGCTCCCCTGATTTATTTTTAATCATCTTCTGTTTTAATCCTGTTGTATTCTGATTCATGATCATAGTTGTGAAAAGTGCACACTTGGCTGCGCCTTGCGCTTGGGCAATGACCCAAGTACAATACTTGAATGAAATCATTATAGTTGGTATGAAATCATAGTTGATACAATATAAATTTGACCTACTCACCTAACATTCATGTTGTACTAGTTATAAAATCGTAGCTGCTACAAGATGAATATTTTTTAACGTTAAGTATGTTGAATGTGTTGTAGTAGCTATAAAATCGTAGCTACTACAACATGTATAACAGCTACAATTTCATAACTACTATAATTTTGTAGCTACTATAATATGTCCGACTGTTTATAAATTAAACGGAAGATTTAGATAGGAGATAATAGTACTGAACATTACATAATAGTATTGAAGGATATTTGAGCAAATGTACATGGTAGAACAGTGAAGTAGGGCGCCCTTTTAATAAAGAAATCAAAAGTGGAACACCCTTTTGATGATTTGAAAATAAAGGGGAACCTTTTTATTTTTTATCTAAATATTTTAGCAGAAATTAAATTCTTTATATATGTTTGAATTGTAAAAATTTATACCTAAAGTATCTTACTTCAATAAGGCGTGTGCCTCAGGTCCTACAATGTCACGTTCCGGGAGGCCGTCCGAAAAATTTTGACAGCATCTCCCCAGTAACTATGACAATTCTCCTAAATACATGCATAAATACATGGCCACAGGCGGCCGAAAATAGGACTACACGTCCAATAAACACACACAACTACAAACAGATATACAATAAGGCCCACACGGCCACACAACAGCTAACACATGCATACTAACCAACATAATCAAATTTTACGTAACGGAAACATCGTAAATCCAACAAAACGAATAACCACAATGTAAATCCAACACAACTACTGTAATATGATAAATCCAACCACGACTACAATCCAAACCACAAATACATGTCCTCGGAGTACGAAACATAACTGAAAGAAAACAACTATACCACTACCAACAACCTTCTGATGTGAGACAGCAGCAGTCGACCGAAACTCCAAGCTCCAAGTAACCTATCTGCTACCTGGGGAGAAAACAAAATAATCCCCAGGGTCTGGGTAGTGAGCATCAGATGCTCAGTGGATACAGGAATATAGAAGTGCATGAAAAGACAAACAGAAGAATAGACACTATCAACAGGTAATGGGTATCAACAAGTAACAAAGATCATGGTGATCAAGCATGGTATCTCAACTGAAATAATAAGGAAAGAATAGTACTACGCAACAGATATAGGTATCAGTTACATGTGAGCATGTATGTAATGTCATACAAGTGCAATAAACATAGCAAACAAGTGCAACAGTCGTAAACATATGATTAAAATAAACTATATAATAATCCTACCAATGAATGCATGAAAAACACGCAACAACCATCGCAAACAAATGCAAGTCTCTGTCCACACTCTGCTTTCCCCAGTCACTCTCCCAGAGCACAGTGAACTGAGGGGCCAGACAAGACATACTGCACATACTCCAACAACTAACCACCACTAATCTAGTGGGGAGCGGCAGTGTAACAGGAGGGCTATATAGTCAGTCCTGGTGGCACCCAACAATAGTGCACATATGCTCTCGCCACTGAATCTCACCACAACACGGTGACGGCCAAGAGCCAACAAGAACAGCCAACAATGCTTTCCACAACAACTACAACTAAGTATGGATGTATGATGATCATCCCAACATGTAATAACTACGATGAATCAGTATGTTCAACAGGAGTTAAGAGGAGTCAACATGGTCAATAATATAACAGTTAAGATTTCCCTACAGTAGATAGGTCAATTGAAGGTCATACTACAGGTATCAAGCACCGAATACTACGAGTATCAGCATAATGAGTTTTACAGATAACTAAAGTATCAACATAGCAAAGGTAGATTCTCATAAGGTCAAACAGCAAGTTATCAAGCATGGATATCAAAGGTATCATTTAAATAACTACGTCAAATACAGGAAGGGCAATAGGTCAGTAGATAAAACTGAAATAAGACATGCACTGAAAATGGACATGTATTGACCAGATACAGGGTACCCACCTGAATTCAGACGGTCGTCAACAAAGAACCCTCCAATACGAAACTCCGTATAAGCAAGAATGAAGTCAACGTCCTACAATTTACAACTTAACACACTAAATACATTATCGTATTACATTATAATAAAGTACATTCTAACTTAATATTTAGGTTGGTCCAACCCATCTACTTAACTATCACTTATTAATTAGTTAATCCAATTAACTAATAATTAAATCTGTAGTAACCTAATTGCTTAATTACATTTTAAATCATTCGGTTCAAGTTCTAAAACAACTCCAACTAACTTCCAATTAACTCCTAATACAACTCGGTTATTTTAATGTAAGCTAACCCCATGGCTATCTTGTGAGGAAGACAATCGAGAATTTGCAATTTACAACTACTAGGGAGCTATTAATTACTAACTCAATTAACTTAATTGATAATCTAACTTAATGAGGTGGTTACTAAACTAATTAATCAATGAACTAATTAAAGGAATTAATTACTAATTATCAACTAATTAACAACCATTAAACTGATTACTAATCCAATTAAACTAGATTAATTATCTTAATTAATCACATATCATTTGTTTAAGCCCTAATTAATCAACTAATCGTAATCAAATAAATCACTTAATAAACCTTTACTATTTACATCGGCCGGCGGCAGGGCTGAGGAGGGGATCGATGGCGCGGGAGGCACGGTGCTGGTCGGCGGGGACAGCGGCGGCTTTGGCAGAGCTTCGGCGTTCTTCTTTACGCGGCGGCAGCAAGCGATGCGGCGGCGGAGCGACGTCGGCCAAATAAAGGGGGCGGCGTTGTCAGTCCGTGTGGTGGCGTCGGGCAAAGAGGGATCGCGATGGCTCCTTCTCCAGGCGGCAACAACGGCGGCACGCAGCGGTGGCTTCGGCTGGTGAGGAAGGCAGCGCGAGGAAAGGGGGAGAGTTCGGTGACGAACGAAAAGAAGAGGCGCGGCGAGTTTGTGTTTGCGGCGTCGGGCTTTTGCAGAGGCCGATTGGGATCCGACGGCATCGAGGACGATGGAGAAGCAACGGTCTTAGATCAGAAGCAAGGTGGAGAGGGAGTGGCGGCGGCTGGCCTCTTCTCTGAGTATCGATGGCTCGGGGATGGGCGGTGGTGAAGGGATTTAAGGGAATTAGTTATAACGAGGAGCTACAGTGAACCGTGGTTAGGATAGGATTAATTGGCGCAATTAAACTAGGTTTACAGGGCTAAACCAACTTAAAAATCCTAGGGTTTATTATACGACTGAGTCGGTTACTGTAGTAAATCGGTTTAAATCTTGGTTCGCTTGGTTTACTAAACAAACGATCTCCGATTTGACTCAAACTAGTTTTGTTGGATTCGTCTTCACAAGACAAATCTTTTCATCCATTTTATCCTATCAAAACCTCTTCCAGCACGAACCAAATCAAGTTGGTTCAGTTTGGTTCAATCTTGGTTCGTTTGGTTCACTAACCAAACGATCTTCGATTTGACCTAACCCAGGTTTGTTTGATTCATCTTAGCGGGATAAATCTTCTCATCCCCTTTATTTTATCATAATCTTAACCTAATTCTAGATCTGACCTAGTTAACCTAAATGGACTTGGCTAATTTAGGTTTCAACCCACTTAACTCGAACTAATTAGGACTTAGTCTTTAATTGGTTAGTTCAAACCCTACAATTTCTAGGATATTACAGTAAGTCAACTGATGACTTAATCTCACAGGTCATGGATATAAGATATCAAGTTGACACATGTGTATATATTAGATAATATGAACTGAATTGATCCGCCATAAGAATGTTTTATGGATCATTACATGAATGTCATAAACATTCTCATAGTGATTATTAGTATATATAGTCTTTAAACCTGAAGTCACTACGGTTCTCTACATAAGAAGTTGCGTACTTTAGTATCGACAAATGTCACATGTAATAATGTGGACTATAAAGTCAATTACTGGATACACAAGAAGTTATACGGAGGGATGCGAGTGATATAGATGTGATTTATCCTTTCTATATGACGAAAGTGATATTTGTGGACTCCTTGATTAAGTATGACTACTAAAATGCATGACTATACTCAAATAAGTCAATATGAGATATTGAGCTCATTTGGTTAAATGAGTCTACTTAGAGATCAAGAAACATAAAGATTGATAAGGGGATGACACGGTCTATGCCTCATGGATCAATTTAGATATTGAAGATAGAATGATCAAGTTATACAAGATAATAGACACAGAAAAGTTAGATCTGATCTCGATATTCTCATTACTTGAGTAGCAATGATGCATGACATGTTACTCACTGTTTATGTATCTAAAATGTTGTTTGAGATACATTGCCAATATTATGAGAATCTATTGAGTCACACATAAAGAACATGTTGATTTAGAGATGAGTTTATTTTATTTTGACTAAAATATGATAAACCTTAAGATTATAGGATTAAGTCTAATCCGAATTAGACTCAAATCAATCTAACTATTAGATTATTAGATTGAGTCTAATCCGAATTATAAGATTCATTAGATTAAACTCAACCACTAAAAAGGATTAATGTTCATTAATAGAGATTAATTGAGCATTAATGAAAAGAAAAACAAAAGGTAAAAATCTTTTGTATCCATTGGATGACCATTTGTATTCATTGGATGAATACAAAAGATTATGTTTATGCATTTATGAATGATCACTTCTAGTCTCTTCTTCTACTCCTCTTAGCCAAACCATCCAAGTTGCTAGCATAACGAAAGTACTTCTTCTTCGATGATTGAGTTCATGCAACGAATGAATAACGTGTTCGTGTGGATACCGAAGAGGTGCAGCCATTTTGATAGTGCTAAGATCTACTGAATCAAGTTGCTGCCAGAATTGTTTCGTTTACGAAACAAACATGACAACTCGATCAAACATGTGTATTGCATTCGCATGAATCTTTGGAAGGATCAATTTTGTTTCAATATGTTTATTTATTATTTTTTGTAAAAGATCCCTACAACAACACCTATGCGCTTTTAGACGTCTCACGTCTTAAATAATTATATCTTCACGATTATACCATTTGATTCGGCTAGTTATCACCCATCCAAAAGGATAAGGACGACGACCAAGCCCCCAAACTTGGCCCCCTAAAATCCTGCACATTAATGCACAAGACCGTCAGATGAAGATCGGCAAATCTGAACCATTGGATATTCGAAAACCCTCAAAGATTATCCTTACCACATTAATAGCGCATCAATAACCAATCAAATGCGCTGATCTCCACAGATGACGCTTCGCCTGATACTATATAAACTCCACAGATATGAAGAAAAAGGGGGCTCTCCTCTCTCCCTCTATTTCTCTCTCATTTTATACACGTATGTTATTCCTTTCCTTCTTTCTCTGTTCTAACTTGAGCGTCGGAGTGGCTTGCCGGAGTCCCCCGGCGCCATTCTAACCCTTTTCTTTAGTGCTTTTCAGGTCCCCTCATCTCCCCCGGTGATTCTCTTTGAGGAGCATGGACGTCAGCAGTTTTGAACCGGTAGTTGAACCGTCCACGATGAATTGGCCGGAACACAATGGCGCCGTCTGTGGGAACAATGAGCCGAGACGCTGGATGGTTATGTAGGGTCTAAAGAATGTCCACATCTCCACAATGGCATGATATTGTCCACTTTGGGCCTAAGCCCTCATGGCTTTGTTCTTGGGCTCTCCCCAAAAGGCCTCATGCCAATGGAGATACTTTTCATCCTTTTAAACCCATGATCTTTCCCATGCGTTTTAGAGGTGGGACTATATTTGCACCTTTGCAACCCAACAATCCCCCCCTCAAACAAAGGACCACATACCCCCCCCTCAAACGGAAAGCCTCCGTTTGATGTCTGAATCTTCGACCCACCAGGACTTCCTGCCCCTCGGTCCACCCTGACCTACTAGGACTTCCTGCCCAGTCGCAACCAGGACTTCATGCCCCTCGGTCTACCCGACCTACTAGGACTTCCTGCCCAGCTGCAACCAGGACTTCATGCCCCTCGGTCTATCCGACCTACTAGGACTTCCTGCCCGGTGTCTGGTCCTCTTGATTCAAACACGGGAGCTCCTACTTCCTTTGGTTTTTAAGGTTCAACCCACATGGTTAGATCCGGATCATGGCTCATCCGGTGGTTAGTCCGGTGAAGAGCAGCCTTGCTCTGATACCAATTGTAGGGTCTAAAGAATGTCCACATCTCCACAATGGCATGATATTGTCCACTTTGGGCCTAAGCCCTCATGGCTTTGTTCTTGGGCTCTCCCCAAAAGGTCTCATGCCAATGGAGATACTTTCTATCCTTTTAAACCCATGATCTTTCCCATGTGTTTTAGATGTGGGACTATGTTTGCACCTTTGCAACCCAACAGGTTACACCAGAAGAATTAATGACAATCATGACTTCGTCGGAAAGAAAAGCTACGACGATCTGAATTTTCTCCTCTCAATCCTCTTAGTAACAGTAAAAAGCGTCCTTCATCAAAAAGCTAAATATTTAAAAATTTATTTTATTTCTATTTCTATTAGACTTATTAGATAAAACCCTAACACGAGATCACCTTCTACAATTTCAAATATTCCTTTTTTTTTTAATTTTTCTACCCTAAATTCTTTTAATGGCGGCATAAAAAAAAATCCTAAATCAATTATTTTGCTCTAAGTCATCTCAAGGGCGGCGTCCGAGGAGGACGACGGCGGAAATCTCCCTCCGTCTTCAAGTGGCTACCTCGTTATGCGCGTTATGGTTGGAAGATCGGGGAGACCGATTGTCGTCAAATTATCCGTCCATCTCGCTGAGTATCTCAGGAATAAGCTTGGGCGGAAGCAAGGTTGGGTTGGAGGAATTGTGAAAGCGTTCCTTCATTTAAAAACATGGCAAAAGTACTCGCTACCACCGTTACCACCTCGCGCTGCCGCCGCCAAACACATCCGCAGCTGCCGCGCGCGTCCGCCACCGTCGCTCTGTTTCACCTCAGCTGCTACCATGTATCAAGGAAGGACAAAGCTGCCGCCGCTATCACCTGGCGCTGCCGTCACCGCCGCCAAGCTCTGCCATCTCCTAGCCTTCGCCACCGCCTGGGGCGGAGGGGAGAGGAAATGGAAGTTCGGGAGCAAGCCACTGCCGCCCAAGGGGAAGACGGAGGGTGAGCAGAGGATCTTCTCCTTCAAGCTCATCAACGCCCTCCTCCAGGTCCACCGCTCCTATGCCTTCCGCTCTGCCCTTAGACCACATGCAGAGCGACGAAGTCCGAAGGGCGGTCTCAGCGCACGGAAGGACTCGGTGGAGCCGAGCGATCATCTTAGGCAGGACTCTCAGGCGTCGAGTCCGGCAACGAGCCGGCCGCCCGAAGCCTGCTAGCTCCGCCTATGTTACCCAGGCGTAGGCCGAGAGGAGAGAGTCCCCGGCGGTGGAGGAGAAGACGAGGGACGACTAGTCCCAGGCTGCCGGAAGCTGCCCTTGCCAGTGCTCCTAGAGGGGGCGTCGGACTACATCATGGTGCTGGAGATGCAAGTGCGCGCCATAAGCGTCATCGACGAGGCCTTCTCTACCGCCGGCAACTTCCCCCATGTGCTGTGGATCTTTCAGATGCTGTCGCCAGTAGCTAGATTCCAAATCAAAGCCAGGTATTACACGTTCTACTACTCATTTTTATCTGACAACACTTTTTTTTTCTTTTCTATTTTGATATATGTTAATCCTTATGATATTTGAATATATGTTAATCCTTATGATATTTGGGTGCATCCGTGGTTGTGGATCATAATCATGGGGCTCTGCTATCCCACGAATCCTAACCTTCGGCTGCCGTTGTGGCTGTCGGTGGTAGCAAAGCATATCCTGAGCATCTAGGATCGAGCCGACATCATCAAGACGAACGATGTCGAGCTCGAGTTTCTCATCGGCAAAATAAGACAAGTCATTTATTTCTCATTATCTAATTTATGTTTTGCAACATCATCCCTCGATAATTGATATATTTGGTAGATGAAATATTTTTCCTGTTTATGTTCAAGTCGGTATAAATATATCTACATGATTATCTTCTGACCAAGCTATTGGATGCATATATCTAGAGAGCGACATATTAAAATTTTTATTCACCTGCCCCTTGTGATCTTGTTTCTTGGCAAAACTTGTCCTTATACATACAGTATAGTTAGTTGCCTATCACATTATCTTCCGGCTTGACTCTAACTTCACCGACAAGTTGGTAGTAGATATATTAGTCTTTGAAAACCGACCTTATTATTGATATATTATTAAAAAATGGAGGTATTACTTTGGTTGCTCAGTTATTTACAAATTAAAGTACTTATATTCTTGATATCTAAAATGCTGCCAAGGTTAGCGTCTATCATATAGTACAAGCTTGATATAAACATACAAACTACGTATATATATCTCCTTCAATTTTCACTAATCTTTGAGTGAGGAACCAGCCTAGTTTATATTATCAAAGATATTCATATACACCCAGAGGATGAGCATATCTTTAGTCTTGCTAGTTCCATCAGAATCATCGCTGTCTCTATAATAATAAAACCCTTGATACTATTTCAATTGGCAATTTAGTATCAATTTATTATCTTATTGGTCAGTAATTACAAAGAATCCTTTGAAATGTGGTTTTCTACCTCCAATTTGAGAGTCTTGGTCATCTTGGTCCTGAGCCTCGGCTCTCGGCCCCACCTCTGCCCCAAGACTCATCTCGACGAGAGTGGTTTCGAGCATTATCGGCCATCTCTGTCCCGGGTTTCAACAATCTCAGTCTCGAGTCTCGTCTTGACCACCTCTGTCCCGAGACTCATCTCGACCAACTTGATTCTAAGCCTTGTCTCGGCCAGCTTGGTCTCGAGCTTCATCTCGACCACCTCTGTCTCGGTCTCGAGCTTTGTCTCAACCAACTTTGTCCCGAGCCTCATCTCGACCAGCTTAGTCTCGAGCTTCATCTCGGTCATCTCTGTCCCGAGCCTCATCTCGGTTAACTTGGTCTCGATCTTCGTCTCGACCACCTCTGTCCCGAGCCTTATCTCAGCCAACTTGGTCCCGAGCTTCATCTCGACCATCTCTGTCCGGAGTATCGACAATCTCGATCTTGAATCTCATTTTGGTCATCTCTATCTGGAGTCTCGACAATCTCGATCTCGAGTCTTGTCTCGACCGATTTTATCTCGAATCTCGTCTTGGCCAGCTCTGTCCCGATCTTCGTCTCGGTCATCTCCTGTCTTGAGCCTCATCTCGGTCAGCATGTTCTTGAGTATTGTCTTGGTCATCTCTATCCTGAAGCCTCTCATCTCGATTATCCCTGCCCTAAGTCTTATCTCGACCATCTCAGCCCCATCGCTTCAACTAGCTGCTGCCTTTCTTGACTCAAGATCGACTTGTGTTCACACTGAAGAACTAGTTTAATCAATTTGACTCATGCCTCGTCTGACTAAGGCTTATAGGGAGACTCATGTTAGTGGTTAATACACTTATTTAAGATCTAGTCCAATTAGCAACAACACGACAGAGGTAAGGGCCGATCTCTTGGTCGATTGACTCAGATCAGTGCCTAACCCCACAACTAGCTTGGCTCATCGCCTAGTTCAGCTCGAGGCCCTGCACTCTAAGCCTGAACTCTACACACCGACCAAGCTCCCTTCCATGGGACTGTCCGAGCTCTCCCATCTAATCCAGTTGTCGGTCTCCCACTCAGCCCCCACTCAGTGCTCCACTAGCTTTGCTCCTAAGTGAATCCGTGATCTCCTAGCTAGAAATCGACTCCCCCGTCAACTCAACCTCTCTAAGTCCGCGCTTCTGCCGTCGCCTAAGGGCACACACAATATTTAATGCCTGACAGGAGCTCCACCATTTGCGGATCTTGTGTGACTTCACAATCTTCAGCCGGTGACTCATCCGTAGATGATCCCAAGCAGGAACATTGGAGAATGTCTCCTACAAGTGTAACTTTCTTAAAAGAAAATGATTTGTCTATCACTGCAACTAAGATGATATCAGCTCAAGACATATACTCTTTAGTAAACGTCATCTGACACAAAATCCTTCCTATCATTATTAAAGCAGAGCCTCAACATTGAGAATAAAACTCTCTCTGAATTATCAGGATATCTTCTTTAACTCTATTTATCTTAATTCATTCATCAGGTCATTATTCTTTATCGTATTGCCTCATAAATTTACTATGGAAGTGCTTCAAAATTCTCAGGCATATAACTCCGAGCTCCACGCTCGCCAACTTAGCCTTACGACAGCTGACCTCCGAGCTCCGTGCTCGCCAACAGAGCCTTACGACAGGCCAGAATCCCGAACTCCGCGCTCGATGATTTATCCTTACGACAGGTAGGACTTTCGAGCTCCGCGCTCGCCAACAGGGTCTTACGACAGGCCGGAACCCCGAGCTCCGTGCTCGATGATTTAGCCTTATGACAGGTTGGCCTCCGAGTTCCGCGCTCGCCAACAGAGCCTTACGACAGACCGAAACTCCGAGCTCCGCGCTCGATGATTTAGCCTTACGACAGGCTGGCCTCTGAGCTCCATGCTCGATGACATTGCCTTACGACAGGCTGGACCTCCGAGCTCCGTGCTCGATGACACAACCTTACGGCAGGCAAAGGCGCAGACTTCCATGGCCCTCTCAGCACGGTCGCTGAACTCAGCCTTTCGGCACTCAGAACTCCATGACCCTCTCAGCACGGTCGCTGATGGCTCAGCCTTTGGCACTCAGAACTCCATGGCCCTCTCAGCGCTCGTCGACTGATGGCTCAGCCTTACGGCACTCAAAACTCCATGGCCCTCTCAGCATAGTCGCTGATGGTTTAGCCTTACGGCACACAAAGCTCAGCAGCTCTGTCAGCTCAGTGCAGATTAGCTCAGCAGCTCTGTCATCTCAGCAGTTTTGTTAGCTCAGCAGCTCTATTAGCTCAGCAGCTCTGTCATCTCAGCAGCTTTATTAGCTCAGCAGCTCTATTAGCTCAGCAGTTCTGTCATCTCAGCAGCTATTAGCTCAGTAGCTCTGTCATCTCAGTAGCTATTAGCTCAGCAGCTCTATTAGCTCAGTAGCTCTGTCAGCTCAGCAGCTTTATTAGCTCAGCAGCTCTATTAGCTCAACAGCTCTATCATCTCAGCAGCTTTATTAGCTCAACAGCTCTATTAGCTCAGCAGCTCTGTCATCTCAGTAGCTTTATTAACTCATCAGCTCTATTAGTTCAGCAGCTCTGTCAGCTCAGCAGCCCTTTCAGTCCAGCAACTTTATTAGCTCAGCAGCTCTTTCAGTCCAACAGCTCAATCAGCTCAGCAGCTCAGTCAGCTCAGCAACTCTGTCAGTTCAGCAACTCTGTTAGCTCAGCCAGCTTAGCAGCTCAACAGCTCGGCCTCGGCCTTACTTGGCTTCGGCTTTACTCGGCCCTGACCTCGCTCGGCCTCAATCTTACTCGGCCTCAACCTCACTCGGCCGCTTACCTTACTCGGTCTTGACCTCGACCTCGGCCTCGACCTCAGCCTGACTTGGCTCCGGCTTGACTCGGCCTCTACCTCACTTTACTCGGTCTTGACCTCGACCTTGGCCTCGGCCTCAGCCTGACTTGGCTTCGGCTTTACTCGGCCCTAACCTCGCTCGACCTCAACCTTACTCGGCCTCGACCTCACTCGGTCGCTTACCTTACTCGTCTTGACCTCGACCTCGGCCTCGGCCTCAGCCTGACTTGGCTTCGGCTTTACTCGGCCCTGACCTCGCTCGGCCTCAACCTTACTCGGCCTCGACCTCACTCGGCCGCTTACCTTACTCGGTCTTGACCTCGACCTCAGCCTCGACCTCACTCGGTCGCTTACCTTACTCGGTCTTGACCTTGACCTCAGCCTCGGCCTCAGCCTGACTTGGCTTTGGCTTTACTCGGCCCTGACCTTGCTCGGCCTCAACCTTACTCGGCCTCGACCTCACTCGGTCGCTTACCTTACTCGGTCTCGACCTCACTCGGTCGCTCATCTTACTCGGTCTTGACCTCGACCTCGGCCTCGACCTCAACCTGATTTGGCTCCGGCTTCACTCGGCCGTTCACCTTACTCGGTTTTGACCTTGACCTCGGCCTCGACCTCAGCCTTACTTGGTTTCGGCTTTACTCGGCCCTGACCTCGCTCGACGTCAATCTCAACCTGACTTGGCCTCGGCCTCACCTCACTCAACTTTGGCTTCACTCAGCCTCAGCCTCGGCCTCGACCTCGGCCTCGGCCTTACTTGGCCTCAGCCTGACTTGGCCTCGGCCTCACCTTACTCAGCTTTGGCTTCACTCTGCCTCGACCTCGGTCTCGGCCTTACTTGGCCTCAGCCTCGGCCTCACTTAACTTTGGCTTCACTCCACCTCAGCCTCGACTTCGACCTCGGTCTCGGCCTTACTTGGCCTTAGCCTGACTTGCCTCAGCCTCACCTTACTCATCTTCGGCCTTACTTGGCCTCGGGCTCGCCCGGCCACTCTGTCACTTAACAGCCCGGCAACTCTGCCACTCTGTCAACTCATCCACTCATCCATATCTTTCAACCACTCATCTCGGTCATCTCGTCTCGACCACCTCAAGTTCGGCACCTTATCTCAACAGCTCAGCACCAATATAGTAAGCGAGACGATTAGATCATTATATATAGTCCAGTCAGTCGGACTATGCCTCCTTCGACTAGACTTGGAGGGGAGGCTTTTGATCTGGCTAGTTATCACCCATCCAAAATGATAAGGATGACGACCAAGCCCCCAAACTTAGCCCCCTAAAATCCTGCATATTAATGCACAAGACCGTCAGATGAAGATCGGCAAATCTGAACCATTGGATATTCAAAAACCCTCAAAGATTATCCTTACCACATTAATAGCGCATCAATAGTTAATCAAATACGCCGATCTCCACAGATGACGCTCCGCTTGATACTATATAAATCCCGCAAGTATAAAGAAAAAGGGGGCTCTCCTCTCTCCCTTTATTTCTCTCTCATTTTATACACGCATGTTATTCCTTTCCTTCTTTCTCTGTTCTAATTTGAGCGTTGGAATGGCTTGCCGGGGTCCCCCGGCGTCATTCTAATCCTTTTCTTTAGTGCTTTTCAAGTCCCCTCATTTCCCCCGACGATTCTCTTCGAGGAGCATGGACGTCAGCAATTTTGAACCAGTAGTTGAACCATCCACATCGAATTGGCTGGAACACCGTTTTAAGATTTTAATTTATTTTTTCTATATCATAAAATCAGGCAAGAAAGTATTATGAGATTGTACACTATTGTTCATATGCAGATTAATCTTCCACCTGCAAAAGTTATCACTAACGAAGATGGACGCTATGTATCTGGGATCCAAAAGTTATCACTAACGAAGATGGACGCTATGTATCTGGGATCGAGGCTTGTCTGACACCGGCATGTAAAGAGTAATTACTAATTCCTCTTTTAGTTTGTTATGTTAATCGTGTTTAATTAAAAATAAATAAATAAATCTCAGTTAGTCACATTAATTATTTCTGAGGTGATCGATTTGGTCCCATGAAAATTTTTCATTGATCATCAAAAAGTCCTGGTGGATCGAGGATTCAAACATCAAAAACGACGTTGAGGGGGGGCTGTGGTTTCCTTTGTTTGAGAGGGGAAATTGTTGGGTTGCAAGGGTGCAAACATAGTCTCACATCTAAAGTATATGAAAAAGATCATGGGGTTAAAAAGGATGGAAATTATCTCCATTAGTAGGAGACCTTTTGAAGAGAGTCTAAGAACAAAATCATGAGGACTTAGATCCAAAGTAGACAATATCATTTCCATTGTGGAGATATTTTGATTTCAACAATTTTAACTGTCATCACATGTAACTGAATACTGCTGAAAACATTTTACAGACTTGACTTAGATTATATTTTCATATTCACCTGTACGTGTTCTTATGAATTCTACTGCTATTTTACATCATCTATCTTTCCTGTATTTTGTTGAATTATTAATTAATAATATTAAAATGAATAAATCTATTTTCCTTAAAAATTACAAAATTCTAAAATCATAATTAATAATTTTTTTAAAACACTTATTTAATATTTATAATAATTGTAGTAGAGGGTCGCGAGACCATCTTAAAACTTGGATAAACATGACAAGTCAACCATAGCAACTCAATCCATCAAGCATAACATGCAAGTGGATATTGAATACGAAACAACTTAATTAACCCACCTTCACGTCATCCTCACCGTGTGTTAATCCGCTTGCATTGCATTGGGTGCGAGAAATCCTATGGCTTCAGCAAACCCAACCGTGTCCGCATAAATCTCCTCCATCTCCTTATATTTGTACTCGAAACCCGCTTTAACGAGCTTCTCCGATGATAGCACCAACTTCGCCTTCAAAGGCAACTTATCAAAGCTACAAAGTTGAAATTACGTTTATTATTACTATAAGTATCAAGAAAAATGATAGACTGCATGAAAATGCAGTATGAAATTCTAGTATGATACACTATAAGCTTAGGTCTTACCTCCATACAATATGTGCCATACTGGAATTTCATGTTGTATTTTTATGCAGTCTATCATTTCTAAAGTATCAAATATATATATTTTTTTATGTTTTTTAAATTTAAACCCTATATCTTAAAGTTAAATCTAAAAAAAATAATTTTTTTCTTACACTATAAAAATACGAATTGGTAAGCTGGATAACCTAATCCTAACAGAAATTAAGATGATACTATTTTATACAAAAACAACTCTAAAAGTGATATTATTTTATACCAAATAATTCTAAAATGATATTTTTTACAAAATAATTTTAAAGTAGAGCAGGTGAACAAAGGAATATTTTGAATATTAAAATTTTCTTCTATAAATAAAGTGTTTTTATAATTTTTTAAAGAAGAGTTTTTTTTAATGAAATAATAAAAAAATATTCTTTTGATTTTTATATAATGGGTAGAAAATAATAAAATGGCTAGAAATTATTGAAATAATTACTCTGTGGCCACCGAGTACTGTGGGAAACGCATACGAAGGAAGCGTGCGAGCTCCGGCACGCTGGTGTTAGCGGCGCAGCAGATGTATCGGCCGGTGGCCAGCTCGTTCTCTGCGACAAAGATGTGGGCCCTGCAGAGGTCCTCCACGTGGACAAATGAGATCGAGCCAGATAGGCTCTGGATCTCCTTGAGCCCACGAATTATATCCTCATTTCCTGCTAATAAATAATTAATTTAATTGTTTTTAAAAAAATTTTGATTAAAAAAATCATAAAAAATAAAATTCTTAACCTGATAATAAGGACAAACTCAACAGTATACTGTAAGGCAAATCTGAACCCATAGTGGGCCCGAAGATAAGGGGCGGGACGACAATCACTAGACTCAACCCGTGCTCAGCCACATACTTTGTTGCTTCTTTCTCTACTAGCACTTTTGACACCGCATATCCCTATACCCATATAATCGTCATTATCATCATCATCGTTAAGTCATGTTTATCGTAACTATTTTTAAAACTTACCCAAGTAGGTGGTTTCTCGCCAGTGAGAAATGCTAGGTCCGACCAAGCCTCCTCGTCCATAACCAATCCGACTCCTTCAAGCTTATTAATGGACACCGCCGAACATGATGATGTCAAAACGACTCGCTTAATGCTATCCTTCGCCTTGACACACGACCTCAATATATTCAAGGTCCCTTGGACCGCCGGCTTGATCAACTCCTCCTATAACCACATGATCGAGTTAGTCTCGAGCAGTTAGACACTAGAATGCACGATCTTTGTTTACTTCGGGGTGGTCAGAGGCCAAGTTGACCGGGGCCGCAACAAGGAAGACATAGTCACAGCCGTTGACCGCCTCGTCAAAACTGCCTTCCTCCTCGAGATCCGCCTGGAAAATCGCCAACCTCCCGAGTCCACTCATCTGCTTCAAGGGACCAACCTTAGCCTCATTCCCTGCACAATTAGCCACTAATCAGCCAACTAATCACTGATTAACTCGCCCATTAGCACTTAATTAACAAGCTAATTAAACCTAAATCTCTGACGGTGGCATTCACAGAGTAGCCTTTCTCCAGCAGTTGCTTGATTAGGCAGAGAGCCACAAAGCCATTGCCACCTGTCACACAAGCACTAGCCATTTGGGTGGATAATATAATTAACCTCCCTTAATTTCAATTAATCCTTAATTGGCTAATTGGTTCCTGAGAGAAAGCACTGCGACACTATGTGTATTTATAAATTCAACTGTCATCGAAAGTTAGGTTGTTATCACGTTGCTGCCCAACCAAATCGGTTAAACTGAAATAACAAATAGATATATCGATCGAAAAATAGAAAGATATAAGATAGATTGAATGACAGTTGGGATGGAGATAAGAGTAAGTGCTTATGATAAAAAATGATAATCTCAGTAGCCACATCTCTGGGGTGGTCGGCCCGGTCCCACGGAAGTTTCCCACCGACCACCAGGGTAAATCGGGAAGCGCATACGACGGCCAATCCAGATGCCCAGCATCCTTTGATTGCGTTCTCCATTTGAAAGAAAATTCTTGCAAATACACCGTAGCTAGGGATCGAACCGCAGGTCCCTAGGTTACAATCCGGATGTCCTACCGTTGCATCGCCCCCGGGGAAATCACATTAAATGCACTTCTTATAGAAATTTTTGAATAAATCCAGAAAGTACATGTGTCGGGCACACAACATTGAATATTAATTTATTGTTCGAAATTGACTGTAAACATAATAGAATAGCTGTGACATGAAAGTTAGGTTGAGGTGGGGGTTGAAAGTAGGTTATCACGTTGTTGCCCAACTAACATATCCGATTGAAAATTAGATGATGATATTAGAAAAAAATTCTAAATGAGAATGCTGAATTAAAATTGGATTGAATTTGAATTAAATCCAATGAATATATGCGAAAATAAAAATTTTATTGATTCGATCAAATTGAGATTGATTTAAAATTGATTTTATCAAATTTTAATCGATCGAATCAAAATTAAATCGATTTAGTCATTTCCTCTGTTCTGTCTCTCCTCTCCTCAAGCACAACAACAGCCTTCCTTCTGCAAAAAGGTGGAATCCACCACCTTAGCAGCCCCATACAGTCAGCCCCACGACCATCTATGAGGAGGTAAATCGAGAAACTGTAGTTGGTCACGACGCAGGAGGGGACCGAGGCACTTCTCACTACAAGAATATTGAGCCCTAATGATAAAATATTCCATTGCTAATCGATCGCTATTTGCGATTAGTCACCGATTTATCTCGTCTCTAACAAATTGATCACCTACGCTATTTAACGACTGAAAGTTAAATCCATCGCTAAGATCGTAAACGAAATGCACCGTCCGTCTATGATCTAGCGACAGAATATTAAAAATTCCATCGTTAAAATCTGAAAAAAAAATTCAAAACCTTCTCATTTTCATATTTTTCCGATTTACATTTACATAATCAACTATAAACCATTACAAACGATGATTTTCACAATACAATCTAATATACAATAATACAATTACAATCCAATATACAACAATACAATCACAAACCAATCTAATAAATTAATTACCAAGATACAACAAGTTAACAAATCTAATAAGTTAAACCAATCCAATCACAATACAATAAGTTAACAATTATGATACAACAAGTTAACCAATTCAATAAGTTATACTAATTACAACCATGATACAATCACAACATATCAAATATCTCAAATATAATAAATGAATCCACTTAACATATCAAATATCTCAATTTAAATCAATCACAATCACAATACAATCACAGTATATCAAATATCACAAGTTAAATCAATTACAATCATGATACAATTATAACATATCAAATATCTCAATACAAACACAACATATCAAATATCTAAAATATCTAATTAGTAGTATTGAATTCTGTAAAAAAATATAATAAGATAGGTTATTAATAAAATAAGGATAAACTACATCATTATAATTATGACTAACAAATTGAATTTAAATTTATTCTACAATATAATAAAAAAGATTAATAAGATAATGATTTTACTTACTTGAATGCTAGTTTGGATATCTTTGATGATAATATATAGAATATATCCTTATCTAAATATCCTAAAAAATATAATACAATTAGATATGTATCTATTATGAAAATTAATAAATTTAATTTGCATTTTCATTAGTGATAAATAAAAAAGAAAAGTTAAAAATATTAACAAACCACTCATGCAACTATTGATCAGGGTCCTAAGTGTCTTGAGTTTCTTGAGAGTCAAAGCCATGCGGCATTTAACTCAAGCGAGCCATGAATTCCCGTCTAATTTTCTCGTATCTCATTTGAGCTTGTCGAGCTTGATTTTCTTGCTCTAAGGCTTTTATCCTAGTACATGATCCGTTAGGACGACTCTTGGCCCTAGGAGTCATCTCTCGTCTGGGACCCAAGACCGTAGAGGGTAGAGGTCTTTTTTCTTCCACTGACCACATCGTAATATATTTCATTTACCTGATCGGTGGATAAAGTTTACATTTCACCTCCCTCTGTATCAGGCTGAGATGCCTGTGCAACTCTAGCAGTCATTTCATCCTACTTAAATAAATTCATATAAGATATTAAATTAGAAAAGCTAATCATTGTTAATAGTTAAATAAGTTTAAATTTTAAATTCTTACGTCAATACATTCGATCGAGAATCGACAAATATGTTATTCTTTGACTTGTGTGTCTTGGTAAATATCTCCCAATAAGTAGGAGGTTGCTGTAGTTCATCTTCCTGAATATTAAATAAAGCAATTAAATCAAAACAAATTCATTGATAATTAAATAATTTTGATATAAATATATTAATTATAAATTTACCAAGTCTATGGCATGCTTGACGATCAATTGAGATTCAGCTGTATGCTTTGTGGATTCGATGCTAGAGCTAACCAGCTCAGTACGTATTTCTGTTGGCTCGAGCTGTCGCTGAATTTGACTGCCATTTTTTTTTGCAACCTAGATGACTTTTCATGCCTCCCAAAGATCATCTAAGATAAAAGATGATCTTACTTCCTTTCTTCTATATTTGTATAGTAGATCCTTGTAGAGTTTGATACATATATTATTCCATGTTTCTTTAAATGCCCCCTCGTACCCTGTCTCCTAGGTATATTTTTTTTTTGCAAAAATAAGTTTATAATAATCAAATCGTTAGTGAGATCTACATGTAACAAAATCGTAAGCTTTTTTTTTACACAATAACATTATAATACATATACATTCGAAATAATAATCAAATCGTTAGTGAGATCTACATGTAACAAAATAAATATTTTTAACTTGTTCTGGATTAATTAACAATAATGTTAATATTTAATCATCATTACAATCTAAATCATTAATATTAATATTTTAAGGATCCTCCTCGCTAGACTTAGTTCAACAAGCTCCTCACTATTGGACATCTCTCCATCATCTATTTTTTAGTAAGGTACATTAGCATCTGCAAGACCAGGATAGAAAACTTGACCCGCTTGGACCGCAAAATGAAAGGTTCAAATTTATTAAACCTTTTGTTGATATTAACCCCAATTAAATTGTAGTTTAAATATATTCTAGTACATGTTCTGAGAGTCGGATCATACCAAGAATATTTAAATAACATACACCTTTTTATGGGCAAGGCAGGATATTCAACCTCTATAATCTCCTCAAGTCTCCCATAATAATCAAACTCAGTATTATTATTGTTAATAGATCCTTTTACGTAAACACTAGAATTAAAGGTTAGTCTGCATAAATCCTATTGTGTCATGTGGAATTTAAAGTCATTAATGTAGTAATCAAAATACACTTGTATCTTACGGAGAGGTCCATATGCAAGATTAATTATCCTTTCATCTTTTACATTTGATATTCTATGATCATTTACCTACAATAGTAAGTATGATATAAATTAGGTCAAAATTTGATATTGATGTGTGAAAAATTATTTATTCTCTAACTTACATAGATTTGAAATCACAATGCAAGTTCCATCTCTAAATTTTCCTCTACCTTACTTGCACTGATTGATGAATTTTGATATTAAAATGGTTGTTCATAGAAGCTGTGATAGATAAAAGATAAATTTAAGACATTGGGATTCCAAACAAAAAAAAGGGATTAGTCTTCGATTATATCAATCAACTTATCTTATGTAGGATTTAACTTCTTCATAATTCAAGAGTATGTATGTTATTGCAGTATGGTATTCTTATTGATTTAATCATCTTGAAATAGATGCACCAATTGACTTACTAGAAAATTTAAAAATAGAAAGTATCATTGGGTCAGTCGGTTGAGTATCATCAGAATTTCTAAGATACTTGCGATGCATGATTTTAACATTATCAATAAAATAACATGAGTAGAAATAAGTTGCTTCTTTAACCAAATAAGCATTACAAATTGATCCCTCAACTTTTGCTTTGTTATAAACATTATTTTTTAATTTCCTCAAAACTTATTCAATTGGATACACCATCTATACTGTACAGGACCAGCTAGTTGTGCCTTATAAGGTATATAGGTGAATGGGTAGATATTCCATTGAATAAAAAAAACTTTGTAGGAATATACACTCAAGCTTACATAGTATGACAGCAATGTCAGTTTCTAGCCTAAGCATATCGGCTATCATAATACCCCTCGCAATCAAATCTCTGAAAAAATAGATTTAATTTTGTAAGTGCTTGTCAAGCATTATCAGATAATAGGTCATGAAAAACTATTAGAATAAGTCTTTGTATGAATACATGACAGTCATGACTCTTCATTCCAAATATTTTTAACTTATTCATATCCACGCATCGGGCCATATTAGAAGCATACCCGTTAGAGAATTTAATTTATTTCAATCAACTACACAAAACTTACTTACATTCTTTGTCTAATATATAACAAGCCTTTGGAAATTGATTTGTTGCTTCATTCTGATGTTACTCAAGTCTGTTAACTCGTTCTTTTAATTCCTTACATGATTTTATGATATCTTTAGTTCTTCTAGGAATATTCAACACAGTATTAATGAAGATATTACTGAAAAAAATTTCTCTATATGCATCACATCTAAATTATGTCGAATAAATAAATACTTCCAATATGACAACTCCTAGAAAATGTTTCTTTTCTTCTAACTATATTTGCACAACCTAACAATGTATTTATTTATCCCATTAGAATTATATTAGGATTACATACGAGTAGGAATCCATAGCTATCCATTTGGTTAATGATTTCTACACCTAACTTGATGGTTGGCAAAAGTTTTTTTTTTACTATAATATTCTTTAGAAAATTTCTCTTATTTCTCCTAAAAGAGTATTTACTGGTAAAAAATTACAGTGATTAATTATTAAACCAAGATACCTTCCCACTATAAGGTAATGAAAATACATTAGACTCTGTCATGCAATGTGGGCATGCTAACTTACTAGCCGTGCTTCATCCCGATAACATTGAGTATGTTGAAAAATCAGTAATCGCCCATAATAAGGCAGCATGCAAGATAAAATTAGTTTTACTTACAACATCATAAGTCTCTAATCCTATATTTCATAATTCATTCAACTCAACAATCAGAGGTTGCAAGAAAACATCTACCTTTTCTTTTAGATTCATTGGACTTAGAATAAGCATAGTCAAAAATATGTATTCGTCTTTCATGCACATCTATGATGATAAATTGTATGCTGTTAATATAACTAGCCAAGATGAATATTGTTGTCCTAACTGATCAAATGGTTGAAATCTATCTGCAGAAAGTCCAATCTCACATTACATGGTTCCATTGCAAAGGAGGAAAATGTTATATCAAGATGTTTCCATGGTCAATGAAGGATTTGTCGTTGTTTTAGTCTATCTGCGTTTTGTATCTTATGGTTTCGGAATCCATTTTTGTGTTGGAATTGTCGTCGGATTTGTCGTTGTTTCTTATGAACTTTTATCATATGTTGGTTTATTCCATCTCACAGCAACAGGAGTAGTTGGTTTCTTGTGTGGTTTTTCGATTGATATTTGGTTGTATCGTTCGAATTATATTGATGTGTGGTTTATGGAGTTTTGTGCATATCTGGGGTTTGAACTTGTGTTCGTATTTGCATGATTAATTCCGTTGTGAAATTTCTATATCATAAACTTGTGAAAGTTGTCGTTGATTTTGTTGTAAGTACTATTGATGTGCTTTGGCATTTTCGTTGTTGTATGCGTAGTTGTGGTATCTATAGTTGATGCATGTGTGTATATGTGGTTTGTGGCCGTGTGGGCCCATTATCTTGTAGTTTAGTATTTTATACATATGTTGTATTGTAGAATGGTCGTGTGGGCCTTTGTCGTACTATGTATTCAGGGAAAGTTGAATTGTTACAGGGAAGATACTGTTGAAATTTTTTGGTCAGCCGTCTCTCGGGGCGTGACATCTAATTTTTTTCACCTGGAGATTATGATGAACAAGAACATTCGATATTTTATTTTTCAAATTCAATGAAGTAGTATCACTAACACTTTTGATAGCAAAAAATCTTTCTGTCAAAATTTCATGATTATTTACAAACCTTAGGATAATAGCCATTTGCTCTCGTTTAAATATATCTCGTGCTTCATCAACAAGAATACAAAAGTATTTATCTCCAACTTCTTCACGAACCATCTTTCGTACTCTATTAGTCATAATATGTAAAATCTCTTTCTGAATTTCTGGAGTTGTATATTGGGCATTTTTTGAAGCATTCTCAAGTACAACTTCATTAATTTTTGTATTCATTTTTGCAAAAGTCTTTATCAATTCAAGAAAATTTTCACAATTAGATGAAGATAGAGACTCATCGTTACCTCTAAAGGCACAAGCTTGAAGTGCTAACCAGCGAACATTTACAATTGAGGTCCTCAAACGCAAACGATTTTTCTCCTTTTCCTCTTGAGATTGGGCATGCATCACATTATCAATATGTTGTGAGGGCTTCATCAAATTTTCAGCCCTTCTCTCGAACATAGGATGAGGCGAAGAGGCTGCAGAACCAATATGTGCAAGAAATGCACATGTTTTTCTTTGATTTACCCTTTTCCAATTGTCAAATCCTTCATTGACCAATGTCGAATATTAAACGAATTAACTTCATTCAAAAAAAGAAAACAGTAAAAGCAATATATATGCCTTATTCACTGAAGGTGAATACTCCAACTAATGAAATTTCTAGAACCATTTTTTCTGAAATTGACGATTTTGACTTCCAAATTTTGTAGCTGGATACTCCAACATATCTAGTTGATACGGCGCCATCTTTAGATATGAAAGTCTTATCTCATCTCGTACATTAACATGATATTCACATATCTATTTTCTTTTTCCTGTATCTCATTTAATACAAGTAGAAGATGAGTGATGGTCGTTACTATAAGAGGAAATAGTAGGAATTTGGATGGTTGAAATTGGAAGACTTTCATTATAATGTTGCATTGTCAGAACGATAGAAATTGAAATATTTTCACTGTTTGATGATCTCTCTTCTTAAAGAAAGAGGATATCTTTCCTTTCTTTGTAGCAGATTGATGTTCCATTTTGAAATAGTTCAAGTAATATCCCTAAATAAATAATAAAATAACAATCATATAAATAAATAAGTAATAGTTAATCAATGACCCAAAAGTATAATGAATCATATGTGAACATCTTGAGATGAAATATAAGTTATGAACATACTCAAAAATAAAATCCTAAAAGTTGCAAAACATAAAAAAAATAACATATATAATTTATAAAAAGAACAACTTGAAATAATAATTGATCACAACTCATATTAAAAATTAATAAAATTACAAATAATGAGTGAAAAAGATAAAAACACTTACTTTTGGGATTACAATTTAAAGTAAAAAAACCTCGATGCCCAACTAAGATCGTAGCTGTGTTCAGAATTTTAAACCTAGAATGCAAGAGATAAAAATGAATGAGTATAAGAAAAAAAATCAAATGAATAACAAATAATAATAATAATAATTTCAATTAAACCTTTTTTTTACAACATCTCTATTGAATTCAATTAAAAAAGATGTGACACATATCTTTTATTTGTTTAATAAATTATCAAATAAATCAATTACTAATTAATTTACATATTGGTATAACAAATCACTCAATGTTAAACTAGTTTCATATTATCACAAAATTATTAACTAAATTATGAAATAAATCATTAATCAGTCAATTTTCACTAGTCATGGAAATTGAAAAACAATCTCTTGGTCAAGCGACAGCAGCAGGCCGGCAGCGGCCGCGGCGGCCACGGCGACAGGCGATAGCAGTAGGGCAGCAGTCGTGGTGGCAGGCCGGTAGGTTCCACAGACCGCAGCGGCAGACTGGCAGCAGCAGTGCGAGCGGCGATAGGCCGGCAGACGCCGCGCAAGCGGCGACAGGCCAGAAGCGGTCGCACGGGCGACGATAGGCTGGCAGGGGTCACACGAGCGGCGGCAGGTTGGCAGCGGCCGCGCGATTTGATCGCGCTCGCCGCTCGCACGGGCGGACGCGCCGACACGGTAAGTACTAAGAAAGGAAATCTCAATAAGCTGGACCAAGAGAGGAGAAGAACGGAAAAAATACTTGAGATTTTATATTCGTCGCCGACTCGCCGTCACACCGTGGAGTTCCTTGTTGCCGTCACCTTGTGGAGAAGTTGTTGCGCACTCCACACTCGTGTGGGTCATGAACCAACGAAAAAAACCTAAACTCCTAAAAAAATTACGGGAAACAGGACTGAGCTACAGCCCAGTACAACCCATAAGAAGATCCGTCTCTGTGTGTGTTTAATGAAAACTCAAGTGTATATGAACTCCAATCCCAACAGCCACCTATATGAACTCCAATCCCAACAGCACAAAAATATACAATATCAAAAATCAAGATACAATTTAAAACCTAATTAACAATATGTAAACCTCAAACAGAAACCAAACCAAAAATATACGATATCAAATTTTATTTTATTTCATTTTGTCAAATTGAAAAAAAGTTTGAAACTAAACTAATACAGCAAACCATGACTTGAAACTAACAGTGCCTTAGTTGAAGTTTTTACAATAAGCCATTAAGTTATTCCTACCTAATTAAATGCGTCATTCACATTAATATCGTCTAAAGGTAACTCCCAATATTACACTTGTTCTAGGCCTTCAAGTCATTATGTTAAATTCCAAAACTCTGCATACACATATGTTGGACTCAAATTTGAAATAGATCATCATGTATGTCATCATTGAAATAGTAAGGAAAATAAATTTAAAATTTATTCCCATTGTTAAAATAATTATTAGCGATGGAAGTTTATATCCGTCGTTAATATAGAGATGGAAATTTAATTTCATCGCTATATTAGCGATGAAATTAATGTGCCGTCGTTAATTTTTATTTTTCTTGTAGTGTCTATATTTCTCTTCACTGTTATCGACACCCACGGCTGCTGCTGACCACTGTGAGCTAAAGGGCGCTAAAGAAGAAATAGAGAAGAACCCTTAGCCTCCTCTCTAATAGTTTCTTATCGTTACTTGTAAGAATGAGTTGATGTTCAGTGTTTATGTTATTATTTTTATTGAGTATCATTTGGAGTATTTAAGGTATTATTACATGTTTGTAGATATGAGTTTGAGTGGAGTACGATAATCTACCCATATTAAAAAATTGTACTGTATATACAAATGAGTAAATTCAATGACTTGAATATTTCCTTATGAATGAATAAATAGAGAAATAGATTATATATATACTTGTATAATTATTTTTTAAAAAATTTAAAATGATATTAAAAATATTTCATGTTCACATGAGATTCATATGGAAATCAAGATAAGAATGATTGTTTTAAAAATCAAAATAGATGTTCTAACTTACTCTTCTGTTAATATTTGTCTTTATATTTGTTAGTATTTTTTATTGTTGGTGCTTCATCTTGTTGAAACTCGTAGCTTTTTATTTTACAATTTTTATGTGTGAATCCTATGATGATACTTAAATGAATTAATATTTTCATATGAAAAAATTGATTTGGATTGATCGTTCAGACTAACCGATAATGAACTTGAATTTTCAAATGGTAATAAATAGAGAAAATGACATTCTAAAAGTGAAAATATTGAGCCTAGTTTTATATCAAAGTATTGACTGTCCACATGTTATTGTGGTAATGTGTTCGCTTGCGGTCACTGACGGAGCCACGTTGTACGCTACCCGGGCTATAGCTCGGGTAGCTCTACGGCGCAAAGGCTTAAATTTATGGATGAGATTTTTTTTTTAAAGAAAACGAGAGAGACAGTCCGGGTTATCTCGTTGGCACAGTCTACAGTCAGAGATCAGCCCGAGTAAATCACCTGGGCTGGCTCCGTCATTGCTTGCGATTCAAAGTACTTGATCGTACACATGAATTATGATGGTGTGATGTAAGCTGCGGTCAGTGTTTATTATGTCTTTCATCGCCGGCGAGGATTAGTCCGTACACAGATGACGTATATTATACTTCGAGGATAACAACTCTAGCTATTTTATTTCTTTGATTTAGACGATCGATGATAGTTATACATGTTGATACACATATGCTTTAGGACATTTACTCATGTTGATTTTATATCATGGATAACCTCTGTATATGTTGATCAAATAGTAAGACTTGCGAATTTATCTTAATTAATGATAACATGAAGATAAATTCTAATTTAACATACAAATATTAAATGATTATATTGAGAACGTAAAAAAGAATTTGAAGTTGTAATAAAAAATTATGTTTACTTAACCTCTTAAATAAGATTAAATTTATGCACATCTATTTTGATTATCCACTTAATCATTTGATTTACTATCTATTTCCTTTAGCCTCTTATAGGCACAAACACTCTTTTGATATTTTAATTGATTTCAACTTTAAGTAGAATTGCTTACAGATCTTGATCTATTAATTTTTTATTTGACTTGCTTCTTGTTTCATTGTCTTTATGTTTTGTTTCATAGGTCATTTTATCTGTATACTTTTTATTGTATATGAAGAACATGATACAAGTAAATATATTTGAGGATTTTATAGTTCTCATGTTATATGATCCCTATATCTCTTTATTATATTGTCATCTAGTGATAATTCCCAGTGTGAGGCAATGATCATAGACAGATGTAGGTTAAGGCTTTCCTGGGTTATAGCCCAACTCATTTTTTTATTATCTATATAAATTTTATTAAGTATTATATTTTTTTAACACAAAGTGAAAATGTTGAATTAAAATCAGATTGTGGTCAAACAAAATCCATCGGATAGACATGAAGATAAGGAGTATATTGGTCCAAATCAAGATTAATTTAAACTTGATTTGGTCAAATTATAATCAAATTTATTTGAATTAAATCAGTTTATTAATGGATTTAAAACAAGCTAATAAATATTTGAAAAAAAATTATTCTCTCTTTTTTTTTTCTCTTATAATTCTCTTCCACATAAGTTGCCTTACTCTTACCACCTTGCCTCAATGCACCGACTTCTTCTTCTTTTAATCTTCTCCGTCTTTTTCCTCATTTTTTTCTTAACCCTAGACTCTAGTTCTTCTTCCTCTCCGAGAAGAGTAGCTATTCTTTTGCCTTTTTGTCGTCGGACCTAGTTAAAATCTTCGAAAAAAATGATAAGACTTTTGTTCTCTTTTCATTTCATGCTTGTAGTTATTTTTTTATTTTTTTCTATTCCCTTTGATAGTTCAAGGAAACCAGCAATAGTCCTTGCTATTCTATTTGGTTTATCTTTTGATTTACTTTGTTTCTTGTCTTCCATCAAATATCAATAATAGACAAAATAAGTCACCATAGTAGTTTTTCAACCTATAACAAAAAGCCCTAATTTTTATTTTGTCTAGCCTTTTTATCCTTCACCTTAAGTCCAATAAACAATAAGTAAGTTAAGTCTCTCTCAATTTTAATTCCTGGATCCATCCCGAGAATGACACTCTCCGAGCGTGATAAATTAGGATGAGAATAAGAGGACGTGCTTATAAAATCACATTAAATGTTCTCAATTTAGGTTGCTACTAGCCATTTGAGTCCTTAGAAAAGGTTGGAGGGTTTAGGGAACGAACGTAGATGTGAGATGAATGCTTGTTTATTTAGGAGAATGGAATTTTCGCTTATTTACTTTCTAAAGAAGAGTCAATTATGTTCTTTTCTTCAACAGACAAATTTATGAATTCATTCGAGATTATTTTTTCATTCGTCCAAATCGAACAGAAAGTAATTTCTCCCGTTCTCGACCGACCTTACACGATCACAAACGATGACCCCGTGCAACCACGATTGACAGCCACGTGGGACGGGCGGTCAGGAGGTTGTCTTGCACGGTCATACGTGATGACTATCTTCTTATTTGATCCGAAAAGTTAGGTTGAGAGAGGAATGAAAGAGACAATGCCAAGGAACTTATCGTTTCTCGATCTCCATCAAAACCCTATTGATAAAGACTATCGTCTATAGAAATAAAGCTGTTATATGTATATCTAGAACAAAAGCCCCATTAGTATGAAACTAGTAAAATCTAAATTCAGTAGAATTTAATATTGATAATTTCTGTTTAATTGGATTTGGATTATGAATGGATTTATATAGTAGATTTTGTTTTTATTTTTTAGATACATAAGAAATTAATATAAATTAAGTTAAAAATAATATTTATATTTGGTTGGTTTTAAATAATATTTTTTGATGGTAAAAAAATTCAATATAATTTTAAAAAATAATTTAAAAAATTAAATAAGGATTTATTTAGGCTTTGAAAAATAGTTTGAATAAGAATAGTAATAGAAATTAATTTGTTATTTTTGAAATAAAAAATAAAAATACTTTTTAAATTATTCTAAATTTTCATTTAGATTTAATATTAAAAACATTCTAAGACAAATTTAAAAATTTATGAAACTATGGGGGGCGGAGGGTTTAATTATTTACTTAAACATATATTTCTTTTATAAAATATTCAAACTATGTGGCCTTTCTGAAAAATCTGCCGTCTATATATATTGGAACCCTAGTCCTGTTCTCTCACCCCAGCGCCGCCCCGCGACGCACCGCCTCCCCCTTCCTCCATCCTCTCGCGATCTCTGTACAGATCTCGCGGCTGCCGGGAAGCTGGTCGGTCGGTAGGTCTTCCGGCCACCCGCCTCTCCTGCATCCATTCCTCCCACATCTATAGTGATCTAGTTCCTTCGATCTGGACGGTCAGTATCCCTCTCGCAACACCAAGTGTCCAGTGTGCAGCGGCTACGGTGTTGCCCCTTTTCGCTTCTACGAGGTGTTCGTATTTTCAACTGCGTCGCAGCAGAATTAGGTGATAAACTTTTGTTTAAAAACATAGATTTAATTGAGTGATTTCTCCGTCAGTCAGGATGAACTTTGAGTTTGATTTTGAAAAATATAAGATTTTAGCTTGATATTGCTAAAGTCTGTTTACTTTGTTCGTTATTTGGTTTTAGCATCTGTTGATGTCATAAATTGATCGATACCACAAATACGAGAAAACTTTGTGTTGTAAAATATATTAAATATTGTCAACCAGATTTTTCTGCGATGGTGATGTTTTGGTGTAATAGTAAAGTAGGATAGGCTTTACATAGGTATATAACAAACTCTTGCCGTATAAAATATTATGATCAAGTTATTTGTTTTCTTTGTTTGGGTTATGAGATTTAGCATGAAAAGATCCCACCGAAGATGGTAGAGTATCGAATTCAAAATTCCACAGGATATTTTTCCATATTAACTTGTCTTTATCAATGGGAAAAAAAACTCAAATAAACAGATGGTTAGGTTACCGTATAAATTATTTCTAAATTTTTGCATTAAACTTTATACTCTATCGAAGCTTCTGTGCTTATGCACATCTTCATTCAGTGTACATTGATAAATGTTACTGGTCATTGTTTTATTTTTCTGGTTATCCAAATAAAAACAATTGGGAAAAGAGACGAAAATATTTTTTATTGTTGTTTTCTGGTACATGTTATGGCATTGGTTAAGCATGTTTCTCAAGTTACTGGTCTAGTAAATTGACAGCCTCAAATGATGCCAAAGTTATCTGATATAATATAGGTCAAGTATAGTAATGACCATTTGGATTTGTGAAGGTTAGACCCACCTCAAACTAACAATCACTGGATATTACACTAGTTAGATTTTTGAGATAACTTCATTTGACTAGTTAGAACAAATTGGATTTGGTTTTTGAAGGTTGGAGAGAAGAAAACGATTGGCAAAACTTTAATCTTTATTCAAAGAAAAGAGAACTTGAATCTCAACTGTAGATCCCAAAACTTGAATCTTAATTTCTTGATCAGGTTGTTTTTGTCAATGAAAGTTTGCCTTTTGTGTGAATTATATGTTGATTAAAACATGCTTTCCTCGATTGATTATGGTCATATGATAATTAGTTCAATTACTGTGGAACTATGATAATAGGAGTTTGTTAGAATGTAAATCAATAAAAAAATAAAATTTGATATCAGCTTGTTTGATTTTGACGTCTTGGTTCTATTGATTATCATCACCATTTATTTTTATTTGTGTGAAATTATGAGGAGTCTGTTAGAACTCTTCAATAAAATAAATTGATATCAGTTAGTTTTTCAATTCATTTGGACACCAACAGTAGACAAGTTTTTCATAAACTACTTCACAACAGATTATATATATCCTTGCTGATTATCCTTTTTATGAATGCACTTTTCCTTTTTATGAATGCACTTTTTTCCAGGCAAGGCAAAATTTACCTGCCAAACATATTGTAACAGAAGTCTTTTGGTGTAGTTAACTTATTGAGAAGATGGTTCAGTACAACTTCAAGAAGATCACAGTAGTCCCGTCTGGGAAGGACTTCATCGACATCATCCTCTCACGAACCCAGCGACAAACTCCAACTGTTGTCCACAAGGGATATGCCATCTCTCGCCTTCGTGAGTTTTATATGCGCAAGGTGAAGTATACCCAACAGAACTTCCATGAGAAGCTATCAGCCATCATCGATGAATTTCCTCGTTTGGATGACATACACCCATTCTATGGAGATTTGCTTCATGTACTGTATAACAAAGATCACTACAAGCTTGCTCTTGGTCAGGTTAACACTGCCAGAAACATTATTGGGAAGATTGCAAAAGATTATGTTAGGTTGCTCAAGTATGGTGATTCATTGTACCGTTGCAAGAGCTTGAAGGTTGCTGCTCTGGGTCGTATGTGCACTGTTATAAAGCGTATCAGCCCTAGCTTGGCTTATCTGGAGCAGATACGGCAGCACATGGCTAGGCTGCCTTCAATTGATCCAAATACACGCACAATTTTGATCTGTGGATATCCCAATGTGGGCAAGAGTTCCTTCATTAACAAGATCACTAGGGCTGATGTTGATGTCCAGCCATATGCCTTCACTACCAAGTCTCTGTTTGTTGGTCACACTGATTACAAATATCTTCGTTATCAGGTTATCGATACCCCTGGGATTCTAGATCGTCCTTTTGAAGACAGAAATATCATAGAAATGTGCAGTATCACTGCATTGGCACACTTGAAAGCTGCAGTCTTGTTCTTCCTTGACATATCTGGATCCTGTGGTTACAGCATTGCTCAGCAAGCAGCTCTCTTCCATAGCATCAAGTCATTGTTCATGAACAAACCACTTGTTATCGTGTGCAATAAGATTGATTTGCAGCCATTGGAAGGGCTTCCTGAGGAGGACATGAAGCTGGTGATGGAGATGAAAGATGAGGCTGTCAAGTCAATAATAGCCCAAGGTGGAGATTCCAAGGATGACGAGGGAGTTTTACTCACTATGAGTACCATGACAGATGAGGGAGTAATTGCTGTCAAGAATGCTGCCTGTGAAAGGCTTTTGAACCAGCGGGTAGAGATAAAGATGAAGTCAAAAAAGATAAATGATTGTTTGAATAGATTCCATGTTGCAGTTCCTAAGCCTCGTGATACAAAAGAGCGCCCACCATGCATTCCTCAAGCTGTTATAGAAGCTAGAGCCACTGCTAATGCGAAGGAGAAACGGAAGCTCGAGAAGGATCTGGAAGAGGAGAATGGCGGAGCTGGTGTTTATTCTGCTAGCTTAAGAAAGCATTATCTGTTAGCTAATGATGAGTGGAAGGAAGATGTTATGCCAGAGATCCTAGATGGGCACAACGTGTATGATTTTGTCGATCCTGACATCTTGCAGAGGTTAGAGGAGCTTGAACAAGAAGAGGGTCTCCGTCTTGAAGGAGAGGCAGTTGAGGAGGACTTTGAAATGGATGGGAAAGAACTTACTGAGGAAGAGCAAGCACTCCTTGCTGAGATCAGAAGAAAGAAGAAATTGCTTATCCGAAAACATAGGATAAAGAAGAGCACTGCTGAGAGCCGGCCTGTTGTACCCAGGAAATTTGATAAAGACAGAAAATACACAACTGATAGGATGGGTAGAGAGCTATCTGCTCTTGGGATGGATCCTTCTGCAGCTGTCAATCGTGCTCGTAGTCGATCTCTCTCTAGGAGGGGTCGCAAACGGGATAGATCGCTGGCAGGACAAGGTGAAGAAGGGGAATCTATGGATATTGACACCGAACAGTCTAACAAGAAGCTGCGTGTGCGGTCAAGGTCGATGTCTGCATCTCGATCACGGACATTAACTGTGGCCCCTGGTGTATTCACTCCTGGAGAAGGGTTCAGAGATGCCGTTCAAAAACAACAGGCACTTAAAATCGCTAAGAAGTCGGTGAGGCAGAGAAACAAGGCTGCTCGCAAGGGAGAAGGTGATAGAGTTATTCCAAACCTAAAGCCAAAACATTTGTATTCTGGAAAGCGAGGCATCGGCAAGACCACCAGGCGTTAGTTTATGCAAATCTTTTCTAAGTTTTGGCTCCCTTGCACTTCTGTTTTCCCCATGGCCTTGTTGTCAACAGTAGACGAGTTTTGAAGAAAAAGTGTATCAATTTATTCCATCATGTCCCACTACTCAGGTATTTTGCTTAGTCGATTGAGACCTTGCAGTAGCATTTTGGTGTCATTATGCCAGAGCTTGATCTATTTTTAGTGTTTTTGTAACCTGAATTTCAATTTGAATAATGCATTTTGGATGCTACATTGGTGGTTTATATCTTCTAATTTTTGTAGATTTTTGTTGCAGGTTCTTTTCAGTTTCAGGAAGATTTCCTTGTTGATGCAGTAAATTATATTTGAGTCTGTTTAACAATTTTAAGTCTTGATTTCATACTTGAAAGTAGGAATGTGAGATTAGATTAACTTGACAGTAATTGATTAAGTTGTAAAACTATTGATTGGCATTGTGGTTGAACTTTACAGGATGATAGTCGACTGGTCGTGTGAGAGATCGAGTTTATAAGATTGATAGAGTCTGTTCTTTTGGTTAATTGTTTAGAATGAATGGATATGCTGAACCACATCCACCCTTAGAAAACTGTGGAATGATCAAATTTCATTCTTTTATCTCTCTATATTTATAGATTGAGACATCAAGTAGAACAATGTATGGCATGTTGAGTCGGTGGTGGAGCTCAAGCAACCGGACACTAAGAACAGGCAGAAACATAGCAGAATTTCTGATTCGAGATGATGGTTGCTCGTCGGAGAGGGCCTAAGATCATGGCAATCTGCTGAAGTAGAAGTTTCAGAAGGAGATAGAAAAAGTATAGTTCAATTCACAGCAGAGAATTCTTTCAATCAGTGAGCAGTCCTACCTTAAGGCCCTAAGATCCAAACTAGATGGTTTACTTGATAGTAGAGCTATCCATTGGCTAGTATCATGTGATGTGGATCTTGTTCTAAGTCAATAGGTCGTGCCTATGTGAGCGATCCTATTCCGGTCCAACATTGATAGGTTGGTAGGTCGGCCGACCTCTTGTTTCGGTCGGCACTTCAACATTTATGGTAATTCACCAGTTGTGCTTGCGGCAACCCGAGCTCTCCACTTTAAGCTATTTGAAATCTTCATTCTATTTCTCAAGTTCTCTACTGTAAGTTCTTTGAACTCTTCCCTCCGAGCACCCCCAATCTTTCCGAGCTCCCCATGCCGAGCTTGATTTCTCGAGCTCTTTGTTATGCTTGTCTTGTGACCCATCTACAATAACACAATTAGGTATGGACGGTATGACTCTCTTCATCTTTCTCGTACATTTCATCATTGTTGTTTTCATAGCACTATTGCGATTTAAGTATTAGAGGGACTTTGTCGAACTAAGATAAACTAAAATGCAAACCACAGAAGTTATCAATCACGATGAAACAATCACAAATCAGTGTAAGATAATCAAAAGTTTTTGCTAACTTTAAACAATAATTTAATCAAAGGACACATTTATTTCCCAAAATGCTCTTAACCAACGATTGATTTTTTTCTTGTCTAACTCATATCAAGAAAATAAAAATAAAAATTTAATTATTTTATCAAACATTTTTACCTAAAAAAGTCATTTATGATTTTAAGAATTTCAGAATTAAATCAAATTGATACTATTGCCTTCCCAATGACATCCTAAATTCATCCATTTATTTTTTAAAAAAATTAAGTCATTTAGATCTATTAATAAATTTTGATGAAAAACATTGACCATGTTAAAGAGCTCATATTTATTATAAATTTTGATCGTTGCTATGATGTTTGAATCTATTAATTAATTATTTTTCAAAATTTTGAATTCTTTAAGAACAATGAGCCCAACAACATTCTTATTTTTAAATTTAAAGCCTTTAAGAACACCTACCAATGAACTTAAATACATCATATCCACTTTATTCCCAACACTTTCGTATGTTCAACTTCCATGAAGAGCCAGCTTCTGGAAACTAAACCAGCTGCATTTTTCACACATCCAAGAATGAGCAGCGCGTGCCAGGTAGCAACAACTTGACGGGTCACAGGTTCAAGGGCTTCACTGTTGGCGAGTTAGATGTGGACTATAAGACTATAGTCGGGTCAGAGTTAGGAATTTTATTATCCCCGTTCATCTTTCATTTCTATACTATTGTATATTTTATATTAAAGATTACTGCTGCCTTATTCCATAAGTCACCTGAGTTGCCCATCTTGAACTACTGAAATAAATTAATAAAATATTAACTTAATTTATTTAAATTATTTGATGAGGTGAGTCAATCCAACGGCCTAACTTAAATTAACGACTCTAAATAAAAATATGTGATCACTCATCGACTCTGCATAAATAGCTTTTATTTTGATTTCTAATAACATTCACTTGGCACTGTAAATGTTACCTGTTATTGCGTGATTCCGACTGGGATTGCTCGCGTCGAAGGAACGATCACGACGGACGGAAAGCTCCTCAGGTTTCACAAACCAAATCCTTTGATCATGTTCTTTCTCTTCTTTGCTCCAGCTTCTTTGATATGGTGTCCAGGCTTCTCAACTTGGACACAACCACACACAGCGCAGGTATCACTCCTCCTCTTTCAGGCAGCTTTCCTCTCCCTTTAATAGGGAGAGGCCGCATCCTCCACGGAGTGCACGTTTGCACTCCGTGGCGTGCGTGGTGGACAGGCAGTTACGATAACTGCCAACATCTCCCACTCGTCCAAGTGAAGCCACAAAAGCAAATGGTCACAAAGACCATTAAGAGGTATCTAGCCACATAGACTAAATATAACCGGAATGCACAGTCACATAGACTGTAAGAACAACCAATTCATACATAGGAAAATGGTTCGTGCGACAGCAAGCACATTGAGCATTCATTGCTAAGAAAGTTATTACACCTTACATAGCTGCTCATAGAGCGATCGATGCTAAGAAAAGTTGTTACACCTAACTTAGCCGCTCCCCAAATAGTACATAACCATTTTCTGAATGACACACAGTCATTTGTCTGATGGCTCACAACCATCATCCAGGTGGCACATAGTCGTTCTCCAGTGATACATAAATCACTCTTCTGGTGGTACATAATCATTTTCCTGGACTCATTATGTCTTGCTATTTACCTAGATTAAATAATATTTATTTACATCAATATGAACATCTCTAATCCCTCAATTTGACTATCATGTCAAGAGCATGTTCCATATCTACAATATTCACAATCATTTCTATACATAACAGAAATGGATCGACCAGTGAATATTCTCAAAGTAGATGTAAATATATTTAATCTTCCTTTTTAGCTTGAATCCATTCATTTTAATCAGTTGCTTTCCTAGTCATGTTCCATAGACCGAATCATCCATAGTCATAGGTTTACATGCTAAAGTAGCAGACCCTGATTAAAATTTTAAGTAAACAGCTAAATAGTCACTTAAGGCAAATGCTGAGATCAACATATAATCTCATATTTCACATGTGGTAAATCAACATCGTACAGATTTTGATCAAGATTTTGAATTCCCAATGTTTAATCTTGAATCCGACACATGAATTCTTATCTAGCTACCAATAGGTTTAGTAAATGGTGGGATCATTTACTTCGATCATCAAACTTTAAATGATCTCATCTTAATTCACTTATCAAGGTGACCCCAACTTATAGTAATGTAACAATTTTACAGCTACATAAGCCAACAGCTGCATAAGCTGAACTATAAACACTAATCTTATCTCTATTCATACATAACAAATAGAGATGATTGTCCATGTGAGAGGACCAATCACTACCTGTCAACATACTCACCGAGATCTTATCTCAAGAATATAACTCTTCACATACAATGAATAGATTATGACTTTTTACGCAATCAAATTATAATATCTGATTGTCAATTAAAATATTGTTACATTCTTCGAAGTCTCATAGACTTTACATGCTCATTGAATGACTCTCTAGTCATTGGCTTAGTAAAAGGATCTGCAAGCATAACTCTTGTAGGGATATATTCAAGAATCACCTTCTTTTAGCAATAATATCCCTTATAAAATTATATTTGATTGCTATATGCTTGCCCTTGCTGTGATATTTGAGATCCTTTGAAAAAGCTATAACAGCTTGAATGTTATAATAGACAGTAACTGGACTTCCACTGTTTTCAACAATCTTCAGATGCTTCAGGAACCTTCTCAACAAGACTGCTTCTTGCACAACCGTTGAACATGCTATAGGATTGGGTTGGACCGGCTAGAGGGGGTGAATAGACGGTTTAGAAGAATGACACTCGTCTTAAAAAAAACTTAGTTGCAACTGGATCGTTGCTTCCAAGACAGTTAACGCTCAATCAAAAACTCCTTTAGGCGGAGAAGTCTTTACAATTGGAGTACAGACACTTAAAGAGAACAATAAAAGTAATTGATGATTTAACTCCTAGAACTCTAAGTCTTATTTATAACCTAAGAGAATAGATCTGGATCGTTGATCGTAGATAAACTTCCTCTGACTGTTGATCCGTTGATGCGATCCTAATGGTTGATCAGAGATTACCTTAAATCTCAAACATTGATTTGATAAAAGGATTAACTTTATCCTTTTTCTTCCAACGTTTAAAACTTTCCAAAGCTTTCAAACTTCCAACGTTTAATCCACCTAAGCCATGCCTTCCAACGTTTAAAAAAATCTCCAATGTTAAGTCATGCAATGTTGCACGTTGCATTCTCTTAAGCCATGCAACATGGTTAATTAATCTCCAATTAAACCATGCATGTTACACTCTCCAATTAAGCCTGGTCCAAGTCAAATGTTGACATGGTCAAAGTCAACTTGGTTGACTTTTTGTTGAATAGATCTTCTGGGTGATTTCTAGCCAACCGGAGTTAGGCTTATCCGAACCCGACTTCGGCCTTTTGCCCCTCGAGCGGGTCTTCCTCCCGGCTTCTCGTCCCTCGGACGTCGCGCACGTCATTCTCGCTCCACCGGTGTACTCATC
>NW_027429857.1:0-5289 GCF_044706935.1 Curcuma longa | reverse complement strand
GTAGGTGGTACTAATAGCTGGTCCGGAGGTAGGCAGGTGACGCCGGTACCTGGTTATGAGATAGGTCTGCGATGCCGGGGCCTTGTCCTGAGGTAGGCATGTGATGCCGATACCTGGCTACGAGATAGGCATATGATGCCGATACCTGGTCCGAAGGTAGGCAAGTGGTGCCAGTACTTGGTCCGAAGGTAGGCATGTGATGCCAGTACTTGGTCCGGAGGTAGGCATGTGATGCCGGTACCTAGTCCGGAGGTAGGCAAGTGGTGCCGGTACCTGTTCCGAAGGTAGGCAAGTGGTGTCGGTACCTGTTCCGGAGGTTGGCAAGTGGTGCCAGTACCTGGTCCGGAGGTAGGCGAGCGGTGTCAGTACCTGGTCCGGAGGTAGGCATGTGATGCCGGTACCTGATCCGGAGGTAGGCAAGTGGTGCCGGTACCTGTTTCGGAGGTAGGCAAGTGGTGCCAGTACCTGGTCCGGAGGTAGGCATGTGATGTCAATACCTGGTCCGGAGGTAGGCGAGTGGTGCCAATACCTGGTCCGGAGGTAGGCCTGTGAGATGGTGTATTATTGTCAGAAAATAGCTCTCGGTACGGCAGGGAGAGGGTCCGGGTCGTTCACATGAGATTTGTATCTTTTGTGTTAAGGGAGGTCGATCTTCCCTACTTTTCCCTTAGTCTCCCGAAAATACCCTTCCGGGCTCCTATCCCTCCTCTATACGTATTCCTCCCTCGGGGAGGGATATTCGTACCGGATCAAAGGACATACGATATCTTAAACACAAGGAGACTAATGTACTTGTAGTAAGAAGGAGCCCATATTATAATATGGGATTGGTGCGGTAGTGCAATAATAACTCTCTAGTGGAATGAATTATTATTGATAGACTTAAGCTATGTGTTCGGTGAAAAGCATGGGAAGCTTAAGCCTATCGGGAGACCAAAACCAATTCCTCCTCTAGGTCCCTGTTGTAGCCTCTGGAATCCTCAAGTCCACCTTGGAAGAATTCGTGAAGAAACCAGGCATTCGAACTCATACAAAGCTGTGTAATCGATCAGGTGATCGATTACACACCTTGGTAATCGATCACCTGATCGATTACCAAGTTCCGGATTACCACAACTGGTAATCGATCACCTGATTGATTACCAGGCGGGTAATCGACTGGTAATCGATCAAGTATTGATCACTTGATCGATTACCAGCGTTAATGAGGAAAAGTTACGATGTTTAATCGATTTCCTGATCGATTAAAGCATCTGGGTTCGAATAGGAAACTTCCGAAATCATACCAAATTCTCCGATCGGATTAAATCCAATCATACCATGTTTATGATCTAAATCATACCATATTTATGATACAAATCATACCATGTTTGAGGGATGGCTAGGCTATAAAAGAAGGGGTTGCAAAGGCTTTGGAGATCAATCGAAACAAAGCTTTGGAGGCCGAGACTCTCTCGGCAACCAACCTCTTCTTCCTCTTCCTCTTCTCTTCTCACAAAGAGAAGGAAGGAAAGTCTGCTAGCCATCGGAGAGGAGAATTCTGGTGGAGAAATTCTCGAAGGATCGTTGCCCACACAACGTTCGAGAAGAGGAGAGGAATACAACAGAAGATCAAGAGGTCTTCGGGTACGAACTTCATCCTTCACAACCGTCCAAAGAAAGGTATAATTTAATGTTTCCGCATAAGTTAAATTATCCTTTTTATCTTGGATCCTGTAAACCAAACACAAGAGCCCAATGATCTAAATGAGTCGATCAAACTTCATTTGATCGACTATGAGGGCAACTTGAGATCGTTTTCGGGAAAATTTTTGTTCTACAAGAATCTACCGGAACGGTTTTTCAAGACTTTCCCATCAACAAGAACTTAAATCGTTACCATAATCAGAGATGAAGATGAAGCTTTTGCGGTGTGACTCCGGCGTTACGACGGCTGCTAAGGTGTTCCTTCTCACTTAGGGTGTGATCGATTCACTATTGAGAACTCTCAGAATGATGTCTCGAACCCTCTGTTCGATGTGCTTTTATAAGACATTCTAGACGCTTGGATTCTCCTTCTAGGCGATTCTATGCAGACCGTCGATTTGCCATCTTCGCAGCTGACTTGGTGCTTCCAGTTGCTTGGATTCCCCTTCCAGTCGAATCCGTGTTGACGTGAAGGATCTGGATGAACTTTGACTTCCGCTGCAATTATCTGAACCTGAGTCGCTTAGATTCAACCTTCCAGGTGCTTAGACCGTCCGGTCAACTAGATTCCGAATAAAATCGCCTGGAGTTAAAATCCTCGCCTTGCCAATTTGCATTACAAGTTAGTCTAAAATACAAAGTAACAGATTGGTTTAATAGTTCTTCGAACTGTTAATTGGTCTTAACTTCAGGTTTCTAATGAAACCTTGGGTTAGACCGACATTTACAGTTCCACTCTGGGAACGCGTCCTTATCCACTCCACTCGGGAGAATTTACCTGACTTGCTTCCGGACTTGTTGGACTTTCCGCTTAGTCATGGTCCTCGGTGTTGGGATCATCCCGGTGCAATGCGCGTGTTTACATGTTTCCCAAACGTGCGCAATGAAAATAAATAAATAATTAAACTAATTATTATCACATCACATGCATAAACAGGAAATAACATATACAAGGCATGGCAGGAAATTAAAATTTTTTAGAATAATAAATTATTCTAAGCGTACCTTATTGATGACGTTTGAATGGTGTTGGCATCAATTGAGCGGTCCTTGTCGAAGTCCCGCTTCTACTGGTGATCCACGCCAAGCTCTCATTTGGACGGCTTCAAAAGCCATGAGTCGTGTCATCATCTTCAGTACTAGCCAATAATCGATAACGATCGATTCGAGAGAAGCCTTATTCCAGAAACCATGCAATAACATTTGTCGCGATCGTTTTAGGGCTTTCTAACTATCACTGGGAATCGTATTCTCGGTGTAGTTTTTGGTGGTCAATGATTGACCGTCGATTTGGGACAAACAGTCAAAAACCCTTTCGAACATTGATGGAATAATTCTCCAGAAGCTTCGTAAACTTCTGCGAAATTGACAAACGATCATCGGACGACCAAGATTTGATTAGCCACGATTGGACAACTCTTCACAAGAATTATCAACATGTTTTCTTTCTGGCAGCATCTATCTTTGATGAACAATTCATCGGAGGCCAATGGCAGCCCTACATGAGTGCTTCAGTAGCAGAACAGTAAGATCCGATTGGTAACTACAGTAGTTACAGGCTCTGAGAAAGAAAAACAAAAGAATTGTCCTTTCTACTTTAATTGCCTCCACAATTTTGCTCGTGATTGGTATCCGTCCTCACCGCTTGTCACCGTCGCCGAGCTATGTTTTCACCTCTATTCTCCTCGCGATCAGCTCCACCCTTAAATTGCCTTCACAATTTAGGATTTTCTCCTCTATTTTTCAATCGACAGAAAGAGGAGCTACAGGGGTTCTTTTCTCCCGATTTTAGACACGCCATGGCTGCAGCGAACCGGAGAAGGTAAAAGAAAATTTGGATTCCTTACACCAGGTTCAACCTAGTTATTGTAGTGAACCGGGTTTATTTTGGTTCATTAACCAAACGAACTCCGATTTGATCCAAATTAGTTTCGTTCACTTCGTGTTCACTAGGCAAAGCTCTTCATCTTTTCCGTTTTACCAAAATCTCTTCCATCATGAACCAATCAAATTGGTTCAAAACCTAATCGTTTGGTTCACTAACCAAACGACCTTTGATTTGAACGAAATCAATTTCGTTTATTTCCTCTTCCTAAGACGAATTCCATCATATTGTCCTTTATCTAGTCCAACTAGACTTTATTTCTCTCATTCTGAGAATCTAATTCTCAAACTCATTTTAAGTCCTTCGAAAAACTTGTAGTGCATGTGACCCAATAGGTTCCGATTATATTAGTCATCCATAATTAATCATTAATTATGGAACAATCATGAGTGACACCTAGTAGTACATCATGATCCCCAATTGACTAAAAAATTATTGATTTCAAAACATCTTCTAAACACTTCTGCAGCTCCAATTAAACGTGTCTCGTTCCTTTTATTGTCTTATACCTGCTTGGTTCAGGACATGGTCTATGTGTCGATCCCCACTAGGCTGACTACGTCACACTTAGCCCAAGCTGATTTCTTATCCTGTGGATTCAAGTTACTCGTACATGTGTCCAATAACGTACTCGTGACATGTAATGCTTTGGCCAAAGACTTTTAGTAATAATCCTAACAAGCGGCCGCAGGGTATACGTCTCTTTTACAAAGAGCGGTGAATCCTCTATGGGCTATTCAAACACCTTCGAACACTTTGACTAATACCCAATCATCTCAGGTCTACACCTCCTTGGAGATGTTTGCATAAGATGTTAAAGTATAAGCTTCCGTGACCAAGGTGACTTGAATACTGCAAGTAGAAGGAAACTCGCATTTAAGCTGCACTGAGATCTTCATTGACATACAGAAAGAACCATATGAAGTCTCACAATAGGTCACTTCAATAAACTGGTTACCTTTAACTAGCATCCACATTTACTCTTAACATCCAATGTATCTAGCCAGCGAGATCAGCTGCTTGGCTAACCAAGCAGTTTAAACGTACTAGTCTCAACAGAATTGATGATGTCCATGCTCATCAATTCCTCGACTAGGGATAATTTTAATACATTCATAATTGCACATATAGAAATGCTCACTAGTTGTAATCCAATCACAAATTCTTTCATGTTATAAATCGTATTGCAGGCATTCAGTAATTGAGTTTAAGATCCAATCAAACACATATATAATGTGCACTCAAATAGTGAATTACTATTTATCTAATAAATAATATAACCGTAAGACGATTGCCTTAGGACACCCCTCAAATCTAACACTCAACCCTCAGGATTTGCTACTAGGCTACCGGTTCTCCTGACTATAGGATCGATAACACGCTAGAGGGGGGTGAATAGCGTGTTTGATGCTTTTCAATTTTTTGAATTAAACAGCGGAAATCAGAGATGTGTTGCGGAAACAGAAATTGAAACAAGAAAAATGACTCGTTTGTTTTACTTGGTTCACAGCGCAGCGCTGCTACTCCAAGGCCCATGGTCATTGACCGTTTACTGCGGGCAAATCCACTAACTTACTTGCCCCTTACGGTAGCAAGTACTGTTAGGATCGGTTGGTTCGCTCAGAGGAAGGTGAATAGCGTTTTTCGATTCTTCTTGATTGTTTCTCTGCAAGAGTCGATTCTTCTTGATTGTTTCTCTGCAAGAGTGTTAGCGGAAG
>NW_027429856.1:0-1171 GCF_044706935.1 Curcuma longa | reverse complement strand
AGGAAAATTTTTATTCTACAAGAATTAATCGGAACGGTTTTTCAAGACGTTCCCATCACTCTCCACAGCCAATCTCAAGAATATATGTTAAGCACAGAGATTATTATAAGAAGGAGGTTGAGGCCAATAAAATAGTGAACATACAGCACTGCCTCAACACAAAAACCTCAAAGCAGAAGCTTCCCGAGAACAAGAGCACCTGCTCCTTTGCACCACCTCAGGCAGCAGCTTCAAAGAAGAGCAATGAACGCAAGCAGAGAACACAGCACAGCAAGCACACACACAGCCTTGCTTCTTTTTGTTTGTCTTCTTTTTTTTCTACTCCTTCATCTCCTTCTTTTAGCCTCTTCTTTTCTGCTCGTTCAACGGTCGCCTGAGTCCACTGCACACTGAGCCAGTTACTGAGCCATCTGAGTTCTCCAGCACCACTGAGGTCTCTCCTCTAGTTGCTGGACCACGCTCCTCTCAGCACACTGATCATCCTCCTGTTGTAGCTCAGTCTCCTGCTGTCTTTTACCTCAAAACCAAAGTGCGACAAACTACACCAACGGAATGCCAAGCCTTGACCCTCCCTAGTCTTCATTTGAATTCAAATCACATCTGCAAACTCAGCAAGTGATTAGCAAAGCATATATCAGAGTATCAGGAATCAGAAATGAGCAGAAGCCTCTAAACACGATCAGAAAAATCTTAATCGATCAGGCCATCGATTAAACATCGCAATTCATTTCTCTGTAAACCGTGTAATCGATCAAGCCCAAGTAGTAACCGATTACCACATATCTTAATCGATCCGTTGATCGATTAAGATATGGTAATCGATCAGGTGATCGATTACCGATCGCTAATTCTGTTTCTCGTTAAGCGTGTAGTCGATCAACAGACCGATTACCATTGACCATAATCGATTGCCCAATCGATTATGGTGTGTTCTGTGGGTTTTCCAAATTCTTACAGAATGCTCTGTAATCGATCATCAGATCGACTAACCAACTAGCCCTTGGTTAATCGATTCACCCATCGATTACACCAAAGTGAATTTGAATCCCATGCAATCTGATCACTTGGTTAACTTGGGTCTCACTCGAGCCAACCACATTGGATCATGTATTCAGAGAACAGGCTCTCAAGCCTCCTCTGATAATGATCCGGTCAGAAGATAGGCTTCCAA
>NW_027429855.1:0-5718 GCF_044706935.1 Curcuma longa | reverse complement strand
TGTGTCTTTGTAAAAATCTCCCAACAAGTAGGAGGACGCTGTAACTGGTGCTCTTGAAAAATAAAAAATACAATTAAATAAAAATAATGACATTAATAATTAATTAAAAATATATTAATTGTAAACTTACCAAGTCTAAGGTATGCTCCACAATGGTGCGGGATCCAGCTGTATATTTTGTGGATCTGGTGCTAGGGCCAGCTATCTCGGTCTTTCTGTTGGACCAAGCTATCTCTGCATTTGCCTGCCATCTTTCTGCATGCCATACTGTTTGTCATGTAGCCCAGATGTCCTCTGGGATCCAAGATGGTCTAGTGCCCTTACTTCTAACTTTATATAGCATATCTTTATATAATTTGCCAGCAGCAGCATTCCAAGCGTCTTGAAACTCCCGCTCATGTCCTGGCTCAAAAGTATATTTTTTCTGCAAGAAAAAAAAATTAATCTAAATAAACAAAACTTCATTATGAGGTGGTTAAAATGACTAACCAAAAACTCGTCATAGTAGAAGCTGCGCATGGCCTGATCGACATGTCTCTAAGTATGTCCTGAATGACATACTCGCTCACGGAACTTACTAGATATATATCCTCCAATTTTATGACTCTCTGGTGTAAAACTGCATTAAAAACCATGTAAATGTTAGACATATACTATAAAACAAAATTTGAATTAAAAACTAGCTAAATGTACCAATACTTACCACCCGGCAACAACTCTCAATACTGTCCGACCACCTGGTGCCGCTGCCTGATCAGACATATCTATATCTACAAAATCATAAATGAAGAAGAGGGAAAAAATACTATTATGAAAAAAATACTACAAAGGTAACATATATTAGTGTATCCATGTTGATAGAAACCATCTAAAATAAGGAAGCCAGTTGAGAACACAAGAATGCCAGTTGAGAACACAGTTCTGCAATTCTGAGTATTCTGCAACTGAATTAGATATTTCTAGCAATAAAGAATGCCTTTTGAAGACTGTGAAGCACCCTTCAACATAGAGGAGAGAGCATGCCATTTCTATAGATCTCAATCTAAAGTGTATTTGGACCAAAAGCTAGCTCAAGTGGTATGGAATGATCATATTGCACATGGAGACTTATCAAATAGTTCTGGAAACTCAATGCTTCTCTAAGGTATGAGCTGTGCATGCTTCAGAACTTATCAAATAGTTCTGGAAAAGCTCAGATGTAGCTTTGTTGATGTGAAATGTTTACAGTAGCTAAAAGCAACCTCTTCTAGTTCTTTTAAATGTTTACAGTAGCTTATTTAAGCATGTGGATAGTTTCATTTTTTTTTAGTATTAGTTATTAGTTAACATGGCATTGAGTATTTGTGAAATGCATGCATTTAGACTCTAACTACAATGCATGAAGACAACTTTAATGCAATAACACTAATATTCACATAATATATAATACAACAACAGACAAAATTAAAATGTTCTGCAAACGAAGGTGGTTAGAAGCATTTAGACTTGAGAAATTTGTAAATTGGGTAGATACTCCATTAACAAGCAATCCATAGCATAGACTATTATGTTCTGCAAACGAAAGAGCAATAAGCAAATTGTTTGGTTAGGTTAAGATGTTGAAGCATAATACAGATCATGACTCTAACTACATGTGAATTTATCTATCTTAAACAATCGGTGACTAAGTTGGATAACACTTATACTCAGTTGGATAACACTTGCTAAAGGAAAGTGTGCATGCACATATTAATCAACCCGAAACTAAAAATAATTCGTCATAAACCCTATATTTGAACTAAATCAAGCCCTAAATTAGTCTTAGTTATATCTAAAGACATGCAAATTTGGAACCCTAAAATCAACTTTTAGAAGCTGCCGGAGGAGACTGTGCCCTCAGAGCAAAAATGGCCGGATCGGAGGGGTTACCTTTGGGGAGAATCTTCCAGAAGAGACTGTGCCGGAGCAAAAATGGCGGAGATTTCGCCGGAGGAGACTTTGCCGCGAGGATCTGCCGGAGCAACCAAGGGAGCGCGCTGGAGGGAGAGGCAGAAGGAGAGGGCCGGAGGGAGAGCGCCGGACGGAGAGGCAGAAGGAGAGGGCCGGAGGGAGAGCGTCGGACGGAGAGGCAGAGAGAGAGAGCGCCGGAGGGAGAGGCTGAGAATGCCGTGATGAGTTAGGATTTTTATACACTTTATCGATTCAATTTTGGGTTCTTTCATGAAAATAAATTGCTTAATGATTTAATTTGATTATATTTGTGATATATTGCATAATTTGAGGCTTGATTAAAATTTTCATGATTTAATGGTGAATTTTGCATTAATTGAGTTTAATTGGTTGTAGGGCTCAAATTGAACCAAGATCGAGCTCAACCATGATTGAATCGAGCCAAGATTGACCCAATTGATCGATCCAACTTCATGAATCAAGACTCAAGTTCGATTAGGATGGAACCCATGCAAACCGGAGCCAATTTGGAGCTAAATTGAGTGAATTTGATGGAAACGAGCTAACTCGGACTCAAGTCAAGCTAATCGAACCTACTGCTACAGTACCCTAGTTTTAAAGAGAATGCTACAGTAACCAAAATCGCGGTTACTGTAGCACCCAGCAGCACAGCGCCGTCTTCTTCGTTTTTCTTTATTTTTTCTTCGTTTTTCTTTGCGTTTTTTTTAAGGGAAGCTCAGATTTCTTCCTTCTAAGTTGATTTCCGGATTCTAGAGGGCAACAACAACCTATTTTCGGCGTCAATCAGGGGCGGTTTCATCCGGTGAGGGTCTCGCCGGAGGGGACTATACCGCCGCCATTTCCAGCTGAGTTCTTCAAATCTAATCAACCGGAGCAATCACGAGCATTCCAAGGGGTTCTTAGAAGGTTCTTGAAGGTTTCCAAGCATTGAATTGCAAGCGGTTTGAAGGATTGTAGCTGGGTTTTCAAATTTGGATCGCTCTGTTCGGCGCAAGCGGAGGGTCTCTGTGTGCTGATCGGATTCAATCCAAATCAAATCGAACTGTGGTTGAGGGATGTTTCTATGGGATTTCTGATCTTTTCAGAGCTTGTGTGACGGCAAGTTGGAAATGGATTTGGAAGGGAAGGAACTGAGTTGCACTGTTGTTTTCATTTCATCTGCTCTGTTTTTCTTGTTTATGCATTTCTGAACAATTTCCATTTCTGATTTCGTGATTCTGATCAAATCGTGTGAATTCAGTTCAATTGGTTAATGTTTAGTTTTTGTTTGAATTCATACTTGCTTTAGAAATTGCTTAGCTTAGTTTTAACCTTTCGTTCCATCTAAATTTAAACTGAAACTTTGATTTTTCTATAAACACTGTTCCGTGCCATTTTAGCTTCAATGTATCGGTTTGCTAGGGTAGGTTAGTTTGAGTAGGGATTTCATTGCTAGCTAAGTGGAAGTGGGTAGTTAAATTGCATCATAGCTTTGATTCTTGCAAGCTAGATTAGGAGTTGATTTGATTTCAATTGCATTTCGTTCATCTTGATTCATTGCATTTGGCATTTTTATTTCATTTGAAAAACACCAAAACCCCCCATTCAAATAGAAAACCCCAAAAAGAACGACACCCAAGCTCGAATTAAACAATTTTCTACTAGTCCTTGGAAAAATACGACTCGAGGCCCCTATACTTCATTTATTTGCATTTATCGTGGGTTTTCGATAAAATATAAATTCTAATTTGAACCCTACTCGTGACACATAGCAAATCTAGGGTTGTCAAAGCGACGGAATAAATTATTCCGTCGCTAATTATAGCGACGGAATTAAATTCCGTCTCTATTTCCGTCGCTATTTCATGATTTTTTTTGTGGTGATATATAGTGATGATAAGAATGTCTGAGGTGGGGCCAAAGCTCTTGATTGTTATTTGTAGCTAGTCAGTCTATCTCTCAACTCCTTTGTATACATAGTCTCCCTTAATTCTAGTTTTATTCATTAGCAAAAGATTCATAAAATTTATTTATTACAAATTTTATGGAACTCTAGTTGAATTTTTTAATCTCACATCATTTTTATTTATTTTTAATTTTAATATATTATAAATATTAAATTCAGAAAGAAATTCAAAACAATCTATAAAATTATTCATGAATATTTTTTACATATTATTTTTTATAATTAAATTTTATATAAATTAATAGATAAATTTATTCTTCAATTATTTATGAATATTATTCATGAAATCAAATTCATTAGTGTTTATTTTATGTTTTATTATAATTAAATAGAAATAAATAAATTTTATCAAATTGAATACTTAAATATGCTCTCTCTTATTTAAACATTTATAAGACAAATAAAATATTTGACAATCATTTCTAATGACACAAACAAACTCGTAAATCTTTTCAAGTTGTGCGAGGGCGGGCAAATCAAGTTGTATGAACCGGATTAATGTTCCAGTGAACCTTGTCCCTTGGCCCGGCCCAGTAGATAAGAAATATGGGAGCTAGCTTTGTTAATCTCTTTGTTGTTCGTTTGGTCGTACTTGTACTAATTGCTCATGCCTTCTTTTTTAAATCAGTGGACGGATATATAGTTGCATCTGCTGCTATAGGCAGAAGAGAAGAGCGATCGTTGGTTGTGGTGGGTGGTGGTGCCGCTGGAGTCTATTCTTCAATTAGAGCGAAGTCTCTAGCTCTGCACCTAAGTGTGTTGGTTATTGAGAAAGGGAAACCATTAATTAGCAAAGGTTAAAGTTTCCGGCGGAGGTCGATTCAATGTGACAAATGGATATTTCTTTGATGTAGCGGTGAGGGAAATGCTTTTTCACATGTCACAAAATCACAGTTTTGGAAAAATAAAATGAAGAAGGGCTATTAATTACTTTTCCCATCATGGTTACCATTTCAAGTTCTTGAAATGTTGCATTCATGCCTTGGTTGTTAATGCATCAGCATTGTCTTACTTTACTCTCACTATATAATTTATGCCATATTCCAATCGCAAATCTTCAAATATGGATGTAGTAATGGGGCAAAGATGGTGCAATCTGTGTACTTTTTGCTCATGGGTAAGTTGGCAAAAGGGAGCACTTTGTCTATCCTTTTGGCGCTTGGAGTATGTATGTTAGGCATGATATTATGATTATATTACTGTTTCTCTGATTTTTTAAAATTATATCTAATATCTCCATAGCAAGCTATGTATAACTCATATCAAGCATTGTTTTATTGATATCGAGCTTCCAATCACTTCTATTGAATTCTATTTGCCCCCATATTAGTCACAGAGACAAAATTTCGTACATCACAAGAATATATTGATTGTTTTCCCTCCCTTTATCTGTAGGTTAATTAACATGCAACTTAGTTTTTTATCGTGCAGTGTCATGCTGTTACTCTTCTGAGCATGCTTGCTTGCCTCAATTACAGAGACTGGTGAATAATTATCCTCGAGGAAAAAGAGAACTGAGATGCTCTTTTTTCAACATTCATGGATCAAAGGACACAATATGCTGGTTTTCTGATCATGGGGTTAACCTTAAGGTTTTATTTAGAAATATCTACTCTATTCTCCTTCATATTTGGTGTATGATTGTCATTGTTAAGACAGTTCTATTCTTTTATTACAATAAAGTTCAGACAGAAGACGATGGAAGAGTTTTACCCGTTAGCAACAACTCATCATCTATTGTAGATTGCCTTCTCAACGAAGCAAAAGAGGCATGGAGGTATTCTTCTTTATCAATGAAGATGCATGTGGCATCTGATACCTTC
>NW_027429854.1:0-13199 GCF_044706935.1 Curcuma longa | reverse complement strand
GCAAGACTGCACCAATAGTTTAGATTTGTATCCATTTTATATGGATTTCCTTATGTTAATACTTCTGCTTATATAGTTTCTATTATCGTAGGCTTGTGGGTTTATGTTTTACTTGGTTGCACTACAAAAAATAGGTTTTTAGGGACGAACTTTTAGCACAAATTCTTTTCATCACAAATTTACAATAGATTTTGAGACGAATTCATTTTTCGTCGCTGATTGACAACAAAATTTGTGACGAATAAAGATTTGTTGCTAATTTAGCAACAAATTAATTTCATCACAAATTTCGTTGCAAAAATAAAATTTGTTGTAAAATTCATCGCCAATTTGCGATGAAAATAATATTTATCACAATTTTGTGATGAAAAATTTATTCGTCACCAAATAGTCATCAAACCATGAAATGGACTTCAAATTTGGCTATGAATGCGCTGTTCGTCGCCGAATTGGCAATGAACAATGTGTTCATCGCTAAAATCGACGACGAACAGCGTGTTCGTAGTCAATTTTGGTGACAAACACGCTGTTTAGGGTTTAAGAATGATTATAAATAATGAATTTTTTTATAATCATTATCTTATTTATTTAGCATTTTATTAGAGCTCCAAGTTAATAATTTATATATTTTTAGTAATATTGTTTATTTTTATTTAAACAGGTTTTTTTAAAAAAATTCAAAAAAAGGTAAGTCTTTACATATTTAGTTTATATGTTTAAGTTTTAATTTTAAGAATGATACTTTCTCTTTATCTTATTTTCTTATGCAAGAGAAGAAAAGATAGTGACGGAGAAACAAGCAGAGTCTCCGGAGAGCACAAACGACCACGATGATTTATTCTATCTTTTCTTCGTTCTCAGACTTGTTTATATCAGTACTTTGTATGGATTTCCGGGATTGTTATGACTATATGTTAGTTGGACTTATAGACATGTGTACATGTCTATTGTGGATCTTTGATGGATTGTATCATTTGGATTTTGTATATTATGCATGTTATGGATTATGGATGTTGATATGGATATTTATATGTATATGGATCTTTATATAATGAATGGATGTTATTGATTGTTTCATATTTATGTATTGTGATATATGGATGTTTATATTGATATGTATGTTACAGGTCTTATGTAATGAATGTTATGGATTGATATTGATATTGATGTGTTATGGATTGTATGTGATTGGATGTTGATATTGAAATTGATGTGTTATGGATTGTATGTGATAGGTTTTATGTATGTTATGAATCGATCCGATTGGATCGATATTTGATTATATATATGGGATAATCACCAAATAAGTAGATTAGGGAAATTTTTTTTTATTGTACGATGAATTTTGCGACGAAAATCATTTTCGTCATCAATTGACGATGAATTTTACGACGAATACAGGTTCGTCGCAATTCTATTGTAAGTTACTATTTATCAAAAATTTGCGATGAAATTTCATTTTCATCGCCAATTGGCGACAAATCAAGGTTCAATGCCAATTGGTGACGAATCAGCTTTGTCGCCAATTGGCGACGAACCTGAATTAACTGGCGACGAACCTGAATTCATCGCCAATTGACGATGAACCTGAATTCATCGCCAATTGGCAATGAATATCAATTCGTCACCAATCAGCGATGAAAATTATTTTTGTCACTGATTGACGATGAAAAAATCCATCGCCAATTGGCGACGAATTCAAATTCGTTGCCAATTGGCGATGAATTCAAATTCATCACCAATTGGTGACGAATTTGACGACAAAAATGAAATTTCATCATAAATTTTTTTGATGAACTTAGATTTTTCGTCGTACATTTTGGCGACGATTTGATTGCGACAAACTTAAATTCGTCGTAAATTTTATTGCAAACTATTTTGCAAAATTCGTCGCAGATGGCAGGTTTTTTTGTAGTGTTGTGATGCATTTCGATTTATACGTTGTGGTTTGCTATTTCAGATGCATGTGTTAGATTAGTGTGCAGCCATGTGAACCTTTATTCCTATAGTTTATCTCTTAAATACATGTATTGTATTGTTGAGAGGCCGTGTGAGCCTTATGTTAAATATGTATTCAGGAAAGTTGAATTGTTACAAGGGAGATGCTGCCAAAATTTTTTGGACGGCTATCTCCTGAGATGCGACAATATTCATTAGATGAATACAAAGGATTTTTCTTGCATTTTTCAAAGTTGCACAAGGCATTAGCTATCTTCTCCCTCTTGGTCGAACACCTCTTTTCTTCCTCCTTATTTTGGTCGAATCTCCTTGTATGGCTAGCACCACAAAGGCGATTCTTCTTTGAATCTTTAGATCGTGTTCATATGGATATGCATAGAGGCATGGATGTTTGAATGTGCAAGAGATCCGATAAACTGAGGACGAGCGGGATAAGCGAAGGACACACTTTAAAGGTATAGATCTATTAGATAGATAAATCAAACGTCATACGGATTTTCTTTCGCATGGATCGATCATTGGGATCCTATTTCTGTTATGAATTTTATTATTTATCACATAAGATTCCCTACAAGGTGGATTGGGTACCAGGCAATGAAGATCCAATAGGTTAGGGAGACTAGATACTAGACAAGTAAAAGTTATGGTGAGTTAAGGTCGATTAGACACTAAGAAAATGATAAGTCCATGAGAGGTTATTCTAACAAAGAAAGCTATGAAGGAGCATTTTATTTTTGGGATGCGGTAGACCTTTCAGTTAGGCATTGACTTAATTTAGAAACCAATATGCATTTTGAAGTTAATTAGATTGACAAATAGTCAGTTGCTACGTTACTACATTTTGTAAGTTTTTTAAACTAACTTTATGTTGTAAGAACACTTAAGTTTTTTGGATCACCTCACAAAGTTTCCCATCAATTGAAGTTCTGATGTGCACAAACTTTGTCCAAAAGATATTGTGACAAGGAAAAAGTTTGATCAAATGTTGATGAGGCAGTGATAAGTTGATGTGGCAATGTTGAGCTTGTGTGTGGCTATTGGAAGATTTAGCCAACATTGTTCTTGGATAGAGAAGCTGATGGGGAAGGACTTTGGTTGATAAAAAAGAGGATGTGGTTGATTGGAATAGGATAATGATGATCGAGCATGGATATGTTTGAGCGATTGAACATAGAGTTCTGGTTGACCTAAAAGGTATAATAAAAAGGGATCGATAGGGACATCTCACATCATTATGTTTAGATTGAAAAATGAATTGTCAAGCTTCCTGTACTCCGAAGCTCTTCATTAAAGCTCCACAAGACATCAAACAACTCGGTATCTATGCTTATTTTGTTATTTATTTTGAGTTGTTCTTTTTGGCATTATACTTTGTTTGTATTTATTCATTGACAATTTGTGAAGGTTTCTCCACCTCTAAAAGATTTCCAAAAAAGAAAAAAATTAATGGTATATTTAGGGGTGATTCACCTAACGAATCGATAGCCTATTGATTCAATCATCCATGAATGTATATTGCATGTTTTGGTGGGTTGTTGATACACTCTAACTAAGTGTATGTGTTACATGATTTTGATGTTTGGACCATATTTAAGGTAAGTATTTTTTGTGATTTGATATTGTATTCAAGTGTGTAGGAGCTAATAACTTGATAGGTTGGATGGAAGTCCTTGCAGATATGGGATGTTAGATGCTAGGGAGAAAGGTAAAAATTTAAAAGTTTGATTGAAATTTCATATTATATGTTTCAAATGTAGGGAGAGAGGGCACTACAAAAATTAGTATCATACTCGTAAGATTCAGATGACACTACTTGTAGCAAAGAAGCAATCGATGCTAGGAGCCCAGAGAAATAAAGAGAATATTATGTGCTTCAAGTGCCATAAACCTGAACACTACAAGAATTGATGCCCGGAGATGAAAATGAAGAAACATTTAGAATGAGGAGTTGCGATTCCAGTAAGTGCAGTTATTTATGAAAATGCACCTAAGATTTTGCATGATAGATTAGTTTATTTTGATAATTTTGATAACTTAGATAATTTAGAAAATTTAAAATTAAAAAATAATTTAATTAATACAAATATTAATTTGAGAAATTTTAACATAGATAATCTAAAAAATTCAGAATTAAAAAAATTAATTAATAAAAATATTAATTTGACAAATTCTAATCTAGATCTTACCAACAATGAAAATACACCTAACTCTAATAATTCAATAAATAAATATAAATTAAAAAAATAATTTTAATTAAAAAATTCAATCACTAATAATTTAAATTTAATAAATTATAATAATAAAATTAATCATGATATAATTCAATAAATAAAAAGTTAGATCAAATATTTAACTTAGTCAACCAAGATAATTCAAAATTAAAAAAAAAATTAAATTTAATTAATTTAATTGATTCAAAAATATTAATAATTCATAAAATTAAAAATTATCAAGATAAATTTGAAAATTAAAATTTAATTAATAATTAAAAATTAAGTAATCAAGATAATTTTGAAACTATTGAGATAAATTTAAAACCCAACAAGATAAATCTTAAAATTAATCATTTATTAATTAAAAATTTAAAATTAAATCCTAAAAATGTATACAATAAATTTTTAAATTTTAATAATTTAAATTTAATATTAAAAATCTAAATTTAAATAATATGATTAATTATAATCGAGTACCTTTTAATTATGAAACAATGAATAATTCTAAAAATTCAAAATTAAATCTAAAAAATTTAAAAATAATTCTTAAAATTCAAAAAAATAAATCTTTTAATTTTAATAAGTCAAATTAAATAATAAAATTAATTATCTTCAATTTCTATTTAATTATGGAACATAACTTAATTGAAAAAAAATAAATTCACAACCTTTAAAAATTTAACAAAAATAAATTAATAATTAAAACAAACATAATTTAAACACAAGTAAAGAAATTAAAATCCATAAACCTAATTATTGTAAAATAATTATTATTATGAAACTAATTGATAAAATATTACTCAAGCCAATAAAAAATCAATAAAATTCAAAATGTGTAAAAATGGGTTGACATATTCGCAGGTCCACATAAAATGTATCAAATTAAAAATTTGATACATTATTAAAAATAAAAAATTGCTTGACTTGATTGACTCATGTATATTTGTCATGTACATGTATATGCTTAATTATTTATGCATATAAATGTCATGTCATACATGTAAATTTTTACTTAACTTAGAATGGTTAGTTAAGGATATATAATTGCTTGACATTTGTCCAACATAGTATTAGAGTGGGGTGAGATAATAGTATGTTAGGGAAGCTTGGTCTAGATAGTAAAGTAAGGTAAGGAATACATTGCTTGGTCTGCTTAGCTGAGTGGAACTAACTAAAACTATCTCATCACATCCTAGACTAGTTAGACCAGGATTTCTCAAGAAGTAGATTAAATATATAATTTCTTAAAAAGACTTTATATAAGGAAGTGGCCATTGTTTTGATAACCGAGAAGGTCCTTGCCTTGCCACGACTTGGAAGTCAATTTTTAAAATGTGTACTTAACTAATTAATAGTTAAACATGAATTTAACATAATGTCAAACATTCATTACAACTTAAATTAAATTAACAAAGATAAAATTATAAAATATTTTACAAAACCTAAGGTAACTTTTGTTTGCCATGTAGTGAGACATTTTGAATGAGCAAAATGATAAGGACCATTAAATTATAAAGTTTTAAAAATAATTTTAAAAACTATAAGACTATTTTTCTTAAACTATTTTTAAAAACTTGATATTTTCTTGAAATTCATGCTTGCTAGGTGTACTTATATTATAAAGTTTTTAAAAATCTATATATTTAAAAATTGATTAACCAACATTTAGACATAGAACCTTTAGGTTAACACTATGTCAAGAATTCTAAGACATATATGTAGAAATTCTTTGTTGTCAACAAGGATATCCTAAAATAGTATCTAGTTAAGGGAGAAGTCTTTTTTGAAAGATCTTATTTTGAAAATACATTTTAAAAATAAATTTCAAAAAAGTCATTTGAAACATTACGTGGAAACCTTTTTGAAAATATCTTTTAAAAACTCATGTATTAAAAAATGTTTTATAAATTGTTCTTTTTATATGGATCATCCCTTAAGACATATAGGGAGATTGTCTTATAGTTAATAAGGAGTCCTAAGAAAGTGCTAGATTAAGGGAGAGGCCCAAATTAAAAAATTAATTAAAATTCATGTTTTGAAAAATAATTTGAAAACTATAAGTTAATTGTTCTTTTAACTTGGATCAACTTCTAAGACGCTTAGGGAGTTTGCGTTGTAGTTAACAAGGAGTGCTAAGGAAGTATCAGATTAAGGGGAGGCCCAAATTAAAAGATTGAACATATTTTGAAAACTAATTTTTATAAATCTTTGAAAAATTTTTTGAAAAAAATCTTGAAAATGAATTTCAAAATCATGTTCAAAATAATTTAAAAATTATTCTTTTTATTTGAGTCAAACTCTAAGACATCTAAGAAGTTTGTTTTATGGTTAACAAAGAGTCCTAAAGATATGTCAGATTAAGGGAGAGATTCTGATAAAAAGGATAATAAATAGTTTTAAAAAATATCTACATTTAAAAAAATACTGTTAAAACTTATTTTGAAAATCCTTTAAAAAACTCTTTAAAAACCTTTATTAAAATTAATTTATAAAATTTTAAAATATACTATGGTATTTCAAGAAATGGCTAGACTAACTTTTAACCATAAAAAATCCTTAAATTGTTGGTATAATTTTTTTGATGATTGACAAGAAGGAAAAGGAAAACATGTTTAAAAAAAATCTAGTAATCTCTGAGAATGATGATCAATAGTTTAACTTAAAAATTTTCAAACATCAAAAGGAGGAGATTATTTGTGCAGTCTGTCTCCAAGATTTTGATGTTTGACAATATACTTAGGCCTGGTCAGTTTGATCAAGGGTTGATCCAAACAGTTTGGCCAAGGATATCCGACATCACACTGCCATGAATCCAGCACCACATAAAAGTAGTCTGGTGACAAATCGATAAGTACTTATATATAGCTATAGTCCTATGGCCAATGCCTGTACCCCATATCGTCTCTGAGTACCATCCTTCTGTAGTGACTAGAGCACAGGACATTGACTCGGCTGTGATCAGGCCATACAACCACCATCCCTCGATGGTTTAATGAACAGGGAATTCCTAACCACCTATTCTATAATTTGTCACTACCAGGCTAACTACCAATGATGATTTACCCATAACATTGGGAATTACAATCGTCACATTGCACCCTGTATGATGCGATGATCAAGCAACAATAACCAACATTTTACTATGCTAAATCAACATGCATAAGCAATAGGATCTCAACTGATCAATGGTATCATAAACCAGAGATAATCAACAATAATCAACATAGATAGCAAGTGCCCATACAAGCAACAATATAGATGTCAATGAGATCAATCGAATCAAGTACAAGCATAGAATCAACAGGAGTATAACTAAGATATCCAACCAACCACAATGGAAAGGTAACATGCACTAGAAAGAATTGCTCTGTAGTGACCAAATACAGGGATTATCCATCTGATATGACGAACGTCGAAATAAGAACCTCCGGAAAATATAACCCTCGTTTGTTGTGGAATCAACCAATAAAGGTCCTGTAAATACAATAAACAACCATGGAATCAACCAATAAGGGTCCTATAAATACAATAAACAACATTCACTAATAATTACATAGACCTTAGCCAATTCAAGATCTAAAGATCTAACACTTAACCTAATCAAATCCCAATAGCACAACTCGGTCGGTTTAACCCAACCAAGTCCAACTAACACCACTCAACCAAATTAACCTAACCACAACCTAATCCAATTAAATCTCATGCCAATTAAACTCAAGCTAACCCCATTCCAATTAGAACCAATCTACACTTAATCTCATAAATCCAATTACTCATTCCTCACTTAATCAATCGGATCCAACCTAACCCAACCAAATCAGATCTATCAATCGAACAAAATCCATTAACCCTGGCTTCACATTATTCCAACAACATAACAATCCCAACAGATCACACACCCTAGCTACAATCAATTCAATCCTCAACATCCCAAAACAATCACAACAAACCCTAACACTGGACAAATCAAAGTAATACAGAACAAGATCCATCAAATAGATCTGTCCCGATTCCATCGAAACCCAACAACCAAATTCGATCAATCCACAAAATTCATTACTAAACAAGAACTAACTGGATTCAAGAAAGGGAACTCACCTCAGATCTGATTGTGCCCTAAATCAAGCTAACTCTGATTCCTCCTTTGTTGCCGAAACCTAGCTAGGCTTCAACTCCGCCCCGATCAAGAACTGCCACCACTCTATTTCCAACAAATCAGAGGTCATAGCTTCAGAAATCCAAATAACCCAACGAAATCCACTAATAGCCATACTCACATCAAGGTTTTTGAGCTTACTAGTCGATCTTCCCCTCAACTCCGCTTCCCTGGTTCGCGTCGTGTTTGTCAGAAACCTAGGTCGTGACTACCACGCCGCGATCGTGATTTCACCCCTAGATCCAAGCTCCCGTGTTCCTTGATCGCACGATCAGAAGGGATCGAAAGGGAGGTAGAGAGGAGGAATCGTGAGCTCATGTGGAAGAATCGCGACTTTAAAACCTTCCTAACGGGTTAACGGGTTTAACCCAACCTGAACTCGAATTCATTAACTGAGTCTGATTAATTGGGCTTATTGGTTTGATTTAATTGGGCTAATGGGTTGGCTAAATGAGCTTCAACATTAAACCCAAATTGAAGCCCAATCCAATAAATAATCTAGCCTTTGATGATAATTATTAGAGGTAATAGTTAACCTCCTTAATCCTTGTTAACCAATTAGGGCTAAACTATTTATAATTAATCCTAAAAATTTCTCGTATCTTCCAGATTAGTCATAATTGGAGGTTAGGCAAGGATAAGTCCAAGAAGGTCAAGGGTGATCAAATATTTAGAAGAAGGAAATCGTGGGAGAGTAACCCTCAGGTAAGCCTAGTAGGTTAGTTCTACAGGGTAAAGCCTAGTAGGTAAGACAGACTATAGTTAGGCTTAGATTGCTTGCTTATTTTTTGTATGATAATCTTGTAGGAACCAAGAGATGGAAGCAAGACTGAAAAAGTATAAGAGAAGCAAACAAAAATAGCTAAATCAAGCCTGGAGTCAACTCAGGTCAAACCTGATTAAACCTATTTCAAGTGCTCGGATCATACTTTGGGTACCAAGAATAGTCCAAGCACCCTAGTATATTCTAGATGCCTAGACCAAGGCAGTCCAAATGCTTGGATTTGATTCTAGGCACTTGGACAGTCTAGGTGCCCAAGGATGGTCCAAGCACCCATACTAGGATGAAAAATTTACTTGGATAAAGATCGACAGAGCCAGATCAAATTGAATCATCCGGGGCACTTGAAAAGGGATCCGGGCACTTGAAAGAGTCTTTATAAGGCATGTACATGCAACATCAAAAACAATAATCTTACTACTACTCTCAGATACTGAAGACTTTCGAACACGATCGAAGCTCTACTTGTGCAACCACGGAAGTTTCAAGAGAAGTGCATTGTGCTCAGGACTTCTAGATCAAACCGACTCAAGTGTTTGGTTGAATTTCCTTTATTCTTTAAGCTTTGTATTTCCTTTTATACTTTGACTATATGACGGGTTTCTCCACATCTGAAAAGAGTTTCTAAAAGAAGGCCACTAGTGGACGGGTGCCACCCATACATAGACTGTTGGGTTGCAAGGGTGCAAACATAGTCCCACATCTAAAACACATGGAAAAGATCATGGGTTTAAAAGGATAGAAGATATCTCCATTGGCATGAGGCCTTTTGGGGAGAGCCCAAGAATAAAGCCATGAGGGCTTAAGCCTAAAGTGGACAATATCATACCATTGTAGAGATATTTTGATTCCATCGGTACTAACAAGTGGTATCAGAGCGAGACCGCTCTTCAACGGACTAACCGCCGGATGAGCCATGATCCAGGTCTAACCATGTGGTTTGAACCTTAAAACAAAGGAAGTGGGTGCTCCCGTGTCTGAATCAAGAGGACCAGACACCAGGTGAGAAGTCCTAGTAGGTCAGGTGGACCAAGGGGTAAAAAGTCCTAGTTGCGGCTAGCTAGAAGTCCTAGAAGGTCAGGTGGACCGAGGGGCAAAAAGTCCTGGTGGGTCGAGGATTCAGACCGGGGGGCCTGTGGTCCTTTGTTTGAAGGGAGATTGTTGGGTTGTAAGGGTGCAAACATAGTCCCACATCTAAAGCACATGGAAAAGATCATGGATTTAAAAGGATGGAAGATATCTCCATTGGCATGAGGCCTTAGGGGAGAGCCCAAGAACAAAGCCATTAGGGCTTAGGCTTAAAGTGGACAATATCATACAATTGTAGAGATATTTTGATTCCATCGGTACTAACAAGTGGTATCAGAGCGAGACCGCTCTTCACCGGATTAACCACCGGATGAGCCATGATCCAGTTCTAACCATGTGGTTTGAACCTTAAAACAAAGGAAGTGGGTGCTCCTATGTCTGAATCAAGAGGACCATACACCAGGTGAGAAGTCCTAATAGGTCGGGTGGACCGAGGGGCAAAAAGTCCTAGTTGCGGCTAGGTGGAAGTGTAGTAGGTCAGGTGGACCGAGGGGCAAAAAGTCCTGGTGGGTCATGTTGGGATGTATACCAGAATCCTAGCTTTGTAAATAAACATTCTGAAATAAGAATCACATTTGGTCAATGTTTGCATTTAGTTTTTATGCAAATGTCCACTTAATCTATATTGTAGATAAATATGGTGTGCGGAGTCACACACAGAAGACCATGATGTCAGTTTCTTATAGATTATAAATAGTATTCACAACCAAGATGGATTGGATAAACCATTGGTCTGGTTGTAGTGTAATTTGGTCTTAGTCTGTCTTGACTATAGAATTACACTAGTACACTTAGTGTGTATTGAGCATGACCACCTGAGGATTGTTCGATTTATATTGACTATATAATTGAACTAAACCTCTATTACTATCGATATACATGCTCTTAATCGCAATATAATAACAAACACATGTGCTTAGTATGTACTTCTTTGATTCATCAAAGGGTGAGATCTAGAGCGATATATCAAAAGGCCCGATGAGTTGAGAAGTAGTATTATGTGTAGGGTCTAAAAGGATGTTCGTATCTCCACAATAACATGATATTGTCCACTTTAGGCCTAAACCCTCATGGCTTTGCTCTTGGGCTCTCCCCAAAAGGCCTCATTGCCAATGGAGATACTTTCCATCCTTTTAAACCCATGATCTTTCCCATGTATTTTAGATGTGGGACTATGTTTGCACCCTTGCAACCCAACAATCTCCCCCTCAAACAAAGGACCATTGGAAGCTCCCCTACCATTTCTCATGGTCCGGTTGCCATGTCCTCATGGTCCGGCTGTCATGTCCCTCATGGTCCGACTGCCATGTCCCTCATGGTCCGAGCCTCCCCTACTTTCTTTGTTTTCCCCGAGGGTCCACACATGGTTAGATCTGGATCATGGCTCATCCGGCGGTTAGTCCGATAAAGAGCGGCCTCGCTCTGATACTAATTGTAGGGTCCAAAAGGATGTTTGTATCTCCACAATAGCATGATATTGTCCACTTTAGGCCTAAACCCTCATGGCTTTGCTCTTGGGCTCTCCCAAAAAGGCCTCATTGCCAATGGAGATATTTTCCATCCTTTTAAACCCATGATCTTTCCCATATATTTTAGATGTGGAACTATGTTTGCACCCTTGCAACCCAACAGAGGCAATGCAAATTAATTGGAGGCTTCTAGAAGAGAAAGAAAGGAGGGTTCTTATTCCCTGCTCGCCTCAGCCTCCTCCCGCCGAGCAGCCAACGCCACCTTTACCTCTGCCCTGTTCACGCGAAGAAGAAGATTAAGGTAATTAATTAACTCATTCATTCATTAAGGTAAGGATTAATTAATTAAAGTTAGATTGATTAATTAACTAGATTAATTAATTAAGGTAAGTTAATTAAAGGGTTAATTAGGTTAATTAATTAAGATCATTAGCTAATTAGGGTTAGTTTAAAGTGATTAGAGATATGTGATAAATAATCTGATTAATTAAGATGATCAATATATTAATCAGATAATTAAGTAGGTAATTAAAGGTTATTTGATTAATGAAATATGATAATTTGTTTCTCAATCATTAATGATTAGTTTAGTGATTAATTAGTATACATTTAAGGGAATTGGTTAGATCATGGATTATTAGTTGATTAATTAAGTTATTTGAGTTTAAATAATTAACAGATAATTAATCAGAGGATTAATTTATTCGGATTAACTCTTTCCCGGTTGAGCGATGAGATCAGGATAATTTTATGATTTTTGGTTAAGTTATAATTATGGTTTTTTACTAGGCCGCGCAGAAGGTGCTAGAGCACTTTGAAGAAGATATACAAATTCATAAACCTTAGCGTTAAAAACCAAGTGAGCAGACAAAGTAAGTACATCTCTCACCTGCAGTATAAGTTGTTTTCGTATTGTTCTTTCGCATGGTTATGTTAAGCTTTCCATGACATGATTTCTGTTAAACATGAAGATATTTATAAGTATGCTCTTTCCATGACATGATTTATGTTCGATATGAATGTATTTATGTGTTCTTCCCCTAGTATAATTCATGTTAAATAGGAATATATATATATATATATATATATATATATATATATGTTCTTTCCATAGTATGATTTAGGATTTAAGCATGAATAGGTAAATTATTCTTCCTGCTTAGGATGGAAGTAAAGCATGATGAATGAATGATGAAAGGACAAGGATGTAATAAGTGAAAGGACAAGGATGTAATAGGTGAAAGTATAAGAACTTTATGATATATAAAGAAATGTATTTTACTTTTAAGAGGCGGGTATCGGGCCAAAGGTTCGCCCATAATGAATTCCGGGCCAAAGGTTTGCCCATAAGGAAAGGAATTCCAGGGCAAAGGTCGCCTGATAAGATAAGTCCTCTGGTAGCATTCGGTGGCTAGCTACCCCGAGTTCTATCAGAGATGCGCGCATTGATACTCCGCCAGGGCCCATAAGTATGTTTAAGTATGTTTACTTATTTTCAAATGTATGACTTTTCAATTATAAAGAAACTAAGA
>NW_027429853.1:0-20916 GCF_044706935.1 Curcuma longa | reverse complement strand
TCACATGATTAAGACTTGTCTTGGATTAAGGAGGAGCTCGAGCCATTTTGTGTTGTGTGATATTTATCAGCTCCTTATTAAGTGTGAAACCTTTTTGCCCCCTTGTGATGCTTTCTTTTTGATGATTGCCAAAAAAGGGGGAGAATGAAGTTGTTTGAAGTTAGGGTTAAATTTATGGAGTTGACTAATCATGTTTATTGAGAATGAAGATGTTTAATGCATGCTATTACTGATCATGTTCATTGATGCTATATTATTGTTGGTTACTTGTTATTGCTCATGATTATTTGAACTTATGTTATATATGTTGATTTAAAGACCTAACTTAAATAATTTTTGCCAAACATCAAAAAGGGGGAGATTGTTGGTGCAATCGTGCCCCAAGTGATTGGATTTTAATGTTTGGCTAAAATGGGTTTAAGTTAGGCAATGTTGGTGATCTCACATGTGTGATTTAAGTATACAGGAAAGTCCAGGTTTGAAGACTTGGCAAGTGGTGAAGTCCCGGAGGCGCTGCCTCTTGGCACATGGAGAAGTCCCGGAGGCGCGGCCTCTTGGCAAGGATGACTTAGTATGACGAAACCGAGGGAAACGTTTCAAGCTAGTGCAAGGATGAGCACGAGGCTTGTGGAAGGCGTTTGAAGGTTTGCGTCAAGGCTAAGGGTTGAAGAAAGAGCTGAAAGGGGGAGTTTTCAGCTGGAGCAGTCGACTGGCCCTGCCAGCAGTCGACTGGGGTTGATCCGAGACACACACAGAAAGATCAGTCGAGTGGAGTCGACTGATCAGTCGACTGGGAGCAGTCGACTGGCGATTCCAGCAGTCGACTGCTAGTCGATCATTTGGCTGACAACTGCGCAAATCTGATTTAATTAATGAGCCATTAATGCTAATTAATGAGCCATTAATGTCGCTGACAACTGTGCAAATCTGATTTAATTAATGAGCCATTAATGCTGATTAATGAGTCATTAATGACATCAGTCGACTGGCCTTATGAGCAGTCGACTGATGTATGGAAAAAGCATAAAAGTGAAGTTCGACGCGAGGAACAACAAGAACTCTGATTCTCTTCTTCTTTGCTGAACATTCACACTGTGTTTTTGTGTTCTCTTCCTCTAAACTTCAATCTTCATTATTGTGAGATCTTATTTTCTATTCATAAGAGGAAGAGATCAAGTGTAAAGGTTTCTCCGCCTTCAAGAGTTCTTGAGAAGGAGATCTTTTCATAGTGAAAAGGGTGTGTGTGTGTGTGGATCCTTGGATTAGTCACCTCTGCGGAGGTGGAGACCAAGTAAATCGAACCGGGTTAGCGTTGTGATCTTTTATCTCTTTTATTATTTTGCTTCCGCTAATCTCTGTGCAGAGAAAGATCAAGAAATATCGAAAAACGCTATTCACCCCCCCTCTAGCGAACGCACCGATCCTCAACATTCTCCTCTTTTCTTCCTTCCCTGTCGTCTCCCTCGGAGCAGACCTAGGGTTTGGACTAGGGGAAATTATTGCGTCGAGTTATTGAAGTGACGGTAACATCTTGTTTCTAACTCACCTTCCTTTTTGTAGCTTCAAATTATTTGGATTCCTCAGTCTCCTCATTGTTGCAATTTTGTGTGTTGAGGGAAGTGACGTGTTGAAAGAGATGTTTGTCAAAGATCATATCTACTCTGATTTAATTATATTTTCTTTTTTATTTCTATTTTAGCAATGTTTGATGTGTGGTATTGCCTGATTTAGTGTTTGGAATTTGAGCGGGGATTGTTTGGCATGAGTTCTAATTGGATTTGGTTAGGTTAGGTTGGATTCGATTGGGGTTAATGGTGGAGTAGGATAAGTGAAGTTAGGGTTGATAGAGTATTGTGTATTAGGGGATTTATTTTACTGTAAATTAAATATATTATTGTATTTAGTGGGTGCTGTATTTTATAAATTGTAGGACATTGATTTGTTAATCTTGTTATATACGGATTTTATTGGGAGTTCTTATTTCGACATTGTCATATCAAGTGGGTACTCCTGTACTTGGCCAATACAGGTCTTGTTCATAGTGCATGATTTATTATAAATCTGTTATTAATTATCTTGTTGTAATCCTTACTACCCTCGTTGCTTGATACATAACTGTAGACCTTGATATGATCTAGTGCTATCAATACAGTCTCATTATTTGTTGTTGATCTGTAATGATTTATTATGATTGATGTTGAGTATATCTTGGTAGATGTAGTTGTTACTTGTTGAACTGAGCATCATAACATCTACTTGTTGTTGGCTCTCAATAGACCAATATGTGATAGTGGTATAGGAGTGAGAGCATTATAACACTATGTGGGTGCGACCAGGACTAGCTAGATAGCTCTCTTGGGATAATGCCCCTCCCTCTCACGTGTAGTTGGTCTATTGTTGGAGTGGGTGATTCTTGTTGTGCGCCCCAGTTTATTGTGTGGGTGTATATGGATGTTGAGTGTAGACAATGACTAGGTAACTAGATAGCTCCCCGGAGATATTTTCCCGCTCCCCACTCACGTGTAGTGGTCTGTTGTTGGAGTGTGTGTAGTTGTCCTATTGTGCGCCCCTAGTTCATTATGTGAGTGTCTAGGGATGATGAGCGCTGACAGTGACCATGCATGTTGGCTATGATGTTTATTGCATATGTGCATGCATTGGTTGGTAATTTATTTTACTACATTTGTTGATGGTTTATTTAATACATCTATGTGAGTGGTTGTTGTACTTATTTGATATATGATTGTTGCATTGTATGACCTTACATGCATTGGTTGAATTTGCATGATACCTGTTATCTGTTACGTAGTATTATTGACCTTGTTCACTAAGTATCATATGGAGACAGTATATCTTGTTGATACCCATGTTTATATATATATTGTGCACTTTTATTCTAGTATCCACTGAGTATTTTATACTCACCACTTAGACCCTGAGATTTTCCTTTCTTTCTCCCCAGGTGGCAGATAGGGATGTTATCTTGAAGTTTGGAGTTCTGTCAGACTACCCCCATCTTACAACAGGAGGAGGTTGTTTTCTTTCGTGTGTTTTGAATTTATGTTTTGGAATTTCTATTATCGTGGATCTTGTTAGATTTGAGAGGTGTCCTAAGGCAATCGCCTTACGGTTATACTATTTATTAGATAAATAGCAATTCACTATTTGAGTACACATTTCATATGTGTTGGATCGAATCTTAAAATCGAATACTGAATGTCCGCAATACGATTCATAGCATGAGAGAATTTGTGATTGAATCACAACTCGTGAGCATCTCTACATGTGCAATTATGAGCGTATTGAAATTATCTCTAGTCAAGGAATTGATGAGCACGGACGTCATCGATTCTGTCGAGAATAGCACGTTTTGAACTCCTTGGTTAGCCAAGCAGCGATCTCACTGCTGTCAACATTAGATGTTGAGAGTTAAACGTGAATGTTGGTTAAAGTTAACCAGTTCATTGGAGTGACCTGCTTTGAGACTTCATATGGTTCGATATACATATGTCAATGAAGATCTCAGTGCAGCTTAAGTGCGAGTTTCCTTTAACTTGCGGTATTCAAGTCATCTTGGTCACGGATGCTTATACTTTGACATCTTAAGCAAGCATCTCCGAGGAGGTGTGGACCCGAGATGATTGGGTATAAGTCGAAGTGTCCGAAGGTATTTGAATAGCCCACAGAGGATTCACCACTCCTTGACAAGGAGACGTATACCCTGCGACTGCTTGTTAGGATTGTTACTAAAAGTCTTTGGCCAAAGCATTACATGTTAAGAGTACGAGACTCTTGGACACATGTACAAGTAACTTGAATCCACAGGACAAGAAAGCAGCTTGGGCTAGGTGTGACGTAGTCAGCCTAGTAGGGACCGACACATAGACTATGTCCTGAACCAAGCGGGTATAAGACGGTGAAACGAACGAGGCACAATTCAGTGTAGCTGCTGAAGGGTTTAGAAGATGTTCTGGAATCAATCGTTGATTTTTCGATCAATTGGGAATCATGATATACAGTGTGTCACTCATGATCTTTCCGTAATTAATGGTTAATTACGGACGACCAATATAGCCGGAAACCTATTGAGTCACACGCACAACAAGTTCTCCGAAGGACTTAAAAAGAGTTTGAGAATTGAATTCTCAGAATGAGAGAAATAAAGTCTGGTTGAACCAGACAATGGATAAAATGATGGAACTCGTCTTACGAAGATGAAATGAATGAAACTGATTTCGTTTAAATTAGAGACCGTTTGATTTGTGAACCAAGTGTTTTAATTTTGAACCGAATTGAACCAATTTGGTTTGGTTGGTGATGGAATAGATTTTGGCAGAACGGATGTGATAAGAAGCTTCATCTTGAGAAGACGAATCGAACAAAATTGATTTGGGTCAAATCGGAGTTCGTTTGGTTAGTGAACCAAGTGAACTAATGATGAACCCGATTTGCTACAGTAAGAAGATTTTAAGCTGATCCGGTTCAGTTCAAACCTTAATCCCGGTTTGATTAATTTTTTAATACGGTTCACAAACCCTAATAGAAACCGGTCCATTGTAGCTTCTTAAAGCCCTAATCCCGCGAGCCCTGTTCGGTGGCTTCCTCGCAGAATGCGGCGGCGAACCCGATTCTTTCTTCCCCGCGAGCACGGAAGCCGGCCGCCAGAGAAACGATGGAAGAAGGAAATCTCGTCGCGCCTCCTTCCTCTTTGCTGCTCGGCCGCCGCGTGTGAAGAAGGCGGCCATCTTCGTTCCCAAAATTACGGTCTTAGGCGCTTCCCTGCTCCACCGAGACACCGCAAGAGGGAATCGCGATCAACGACCAAAAACCCTAAAAGCATGGACTTAGCCCGCCGCAGCTGTCACCCACCGCTGTTCCTTCGCGTTTTTGGTCAGAGGAACCCGAGTGCTGCTCCTTCGCGTCGCCGGTTTTATGAGCCCGCAGCTGCCCGCCGATAGGCTGCCCTGCTCTTCTTCTTCATCTGCAAGAAGGAGTTGCAGCCGTGAGTGCCACCCTGCTCGGCTGCATGGGAGGTTGGTTGCCGTTTTCGCTACAGCAGATCGGGGGTTTTCTCCAGTCAAACCACCTCTAATCGCAATGCTGCCGGATTGCCTCTATATTCGACTGCTTAGGATAAGAGGAGGAATTCTGCTGGATTGTTTGGAGAAGAGGGTAAAGTCTTCTATTCGGATGGTGACTTCAATCAAACTTCCTCTGGTTTGACCGTCAGGGAGAAGATGAGAAAGTCTTCTGTTCGGGCATGTGAAGTTTTGGTTTTTGGCTGTGTAAAGGAGCGATGTATTAGGGTTTTTTTGTCGTCGAAATTCGCTGTTCGATCTTTATCGGAAATCGTCTTCGATTATCGAATAGGTTTTCCGATCTGTCAACTTCCCGGGAGCTTACGAAGTTTCCGGAGAAATTGTTCCATCTTTATTGGAAATGTTCCGACTATTTATCCCAAATCGGCGGTCAATGGTTGACCACCGATAACTACATCGAGAATACGATTCTCGATGATAGTTAAAAAGTCCCGGAATGATCGCGACAAACGTTGTTGCGTGGTTTCCGGAATAAGACTTTTCTCGATTTGATCGTCATCGATCATCGGCTAGTATCGAAGACGATGACGCGACTCGTGGTTTCCGAAGCCGTCTAGACGGGAGCTTGGCGTGGATCACCAGTAGAGGCGGGACTCCAACGAGGACCGCTCGATTGATACCAACACTGCTCAAACGTCATCAGAAAGGTACGCACAAAATTATTTAGTTTTTACAAATTTAATTGTGCAAGTAGAATAATTTTATTCTGAAAATTTTAATTTCTTATCATGCCTTGTACTTGTTATTACCTGCTATGCATGTGTATGTTGTATGATAATAATTAGTTTAATTATCTGTCTATTTTTGTTGCGCATGCTTATGAAATGTGCAGACACACGCATTGCATTGGGACGATCCCAACAGATCTATGGAGTTTCTACTTTGTTTTGTTGTGGAGTTTACATCTGGGAATTGTTATCTCATGTGAATTTGCGTTTATACGTTCTTGGGTTGTAGTTAGAGTTATACATTGATTGGTTTGATATTGTGGTTAAACGCTATTGGTTCTTGTGGTGGTTTGCTATATCATGCACGTGTTGGATTACTAGTTTGTGGTCATGTGGGCCCTTATTCATGTAATTTAGCATTTTGGATACATGTAATGTATTAGTGAGTGGTCATGTGGGCCTATGATAAAATGTATTCAGGGAAAGTTGAATTGTTACAGAGGAGATGTTGCCAAAATTTTTCGGACAGCTGTCTGTCGGGACGTGCTAAGGAATTTGAGAATTGTTCTCAATTCTAAAATTACAAACTTTATCTTGAGTTCGTAAAGAGAAAGTAGGCATGTGATGCCTCTTCCGTTTGAGGTAATTTCGTAATTGAATGTTATATTATTTCTTCAGACACTCGGGTATTGGATACTGAGTGCGACTCTAATATATGTGATGACATATAGGGCTTAAGGAATGGGTGTCTTAGAGTTGTAAATTATTATTATCTTTATGTTTTGATAAAGAATACCATTTCTATTTCTTGTTTAAATAGAAAAGGGTTCCATTTGATTTTAGTAATGATTATTGTTACCTAAGTTTAAATGGAGTTCTTTATGAGACTGAAACATTAAATAATAGAATCTATATGTTAGATATTTCCAACGAGGCATTCATTTGAAAGGATAATCAGTTAACCTCTTATTTGTGGTATTATTGTCTTGACCATATAAGCAAGAAACACATGACTGAACTCCAAAGGGTTGGTAATTTGGAATCATTTGAATTATATTTATTTGATATGTGTGAATCATGTTCAAGGACAAGATGATTAAATTACCTTTTACCTAAAAGGGTGAATTAGTAAGAGAGTTGCTTGGCCTATACATACCGATGTGTGTGGTCCAATATCAACTCAAGTACGAGGAGGTTATAACTACTTCATTACCTTTATCGATGATCATTCATGATTTGGGTATATGCATTTAATGAAATAAAATCTGAGGCCTTTAAAAAGTTCAAAGAATTTAGAATTTAAGTAGAAAAATAACTTGACAAAAGTATTAAAATACTTCGATCCGATCGAGGTAGTGAATACTTAAGTAAAGAGTTTCATGATTATCTTAGAGACAATGAGATATTATCTTATAGGACTCCGCCGTATATGTCCGTGCATAACGGTGTATTTGAGATGCGAAACCGAACCTTGTTGGACATGATGAGGTTAATCATAAATCATGCAAATCTTTTTAGATTTTTAGGTAATGCACTTGAGACAATCGTTTATTTGTTATAAAGTATCCCGACTAAGGTAGTTTCTACTACTCTATATGAGATATGGAATAGTAAAATGTCACTTATCTTCTTGAAGATATGGGGTTGTCCTACTTATGCGAAGAGGACTGTATTAGATAAGTTGGAAGCTAAATCAGATAAATATCTATTTATTATATGCCTTAAGGAAACGAAGGGTTACCTATTCTAATCTCCCGTGGAATAAAAGTATTTATTTCATAGCATACTGTATTCCTACGGGAGTTTCTCTTGTAGGAAATAGTGGGAGTAGAGTAGAACTATAAGCCATCGACTGAACCTTCGAATACACAATCTCTTTGTAGATCTAGTAGGACATGCAATATCCCAGAGAAATATGAATTTCTCATAAGTGAATCGAATAATGTGTTACTAATCAAGGATGAGGAAACTATTTATTATAAAGAAGTTCTGAAAAGTTCAGAAAGGGATAAATGGTTAACAACTACTAAGTCAGAAATGGATTTCATTAAAGCCAAGTTTAGAACATAGTGGAATATCCATTTTGATCAGGCAATCAAAGAGTTTGATTTCTCATAAAATCTGACAAACCCTTTGTTGTAGGATCGAAGAGAGCGCTAGAGGGGGGCGCTAATAGCGCTATAGTGTTTTTTGATTTTCATAAAGTCCGTTCATTTTCATTCGTAAATCCGATCGATCAGAGTAAAACAGAGGAAAATGTTGCAGCAGAAATTGTAAAATGCAAGCACACAAAGAGACAAGGCTTTTTTACTTGGTTCACACCCACAGACTGCTACTCTAAGGCCCACGATCGTTTGATCGTTTACGTTGGGCAATCCACTATGAAACTACATTCTTACGAACAGGAGTTTTATCGATTACAGAAAAACAGGAACAGTAAAAATATTAATGTTCTTTGAAATTAAGTACATAATAGTAATCGAGTTACCAAAGTTGTAGAGTCGTAGTTTTTCTGTGCAGAACTTCGACGTTACGACGACCTCCAGAATGTTTCTTTGCGCGCAGATAGTCGTCGGTTTGCTCTAAGTTGTTGTACTGAGACTCTCCCTCGAAGCTCTTTTATTAGGCTTTCGGGTGTTTGGAACCCTTTTCGAGCGCTTGGAACTCTTTCCAAGCCCCTTCACGCTGTCCGCCGATCCACCATCAGTGCTACTGACTCGTCACTTCCAGGCGTCTATATCCCTTTCTGGGCACCTGTATGCTGACGTGGAGGTTTCAGATGAACTTTGACCGCCACAATATTTATTCGAATCTGGGCGCCTGGAAGTTGAGGTGTCCCAACCACTAGGACAATGCCACCTCACTGCTCCACTGGCCTAGTTCCACTGACGTCCGATCGCTTGGATCAAATCCGAGCGCCTGGACTTCGGTCGCCTGGATTCCATATAAGGTCATCCGGTATCAAAGATCTTGTCCCCTTCATTCCTGCATTAAAAGTTAGTACAAAGCAAAAGTAACAGGAAGGAGTAAATAGTTTTTTGAACTATTTATGGTCTTAACTTCGAATTTCCAGTGAAATCTTGGGTTAGACCGACGCCTACTGTTCCCACACTGGGAATACACCCTTACCCACTCCACTCGGAAGAATTTACCTGTTTGTCAACAAGTCCTCCAGACTTGTTGGACTTCCTGTATAACTTCGATCCTTGGCCCCCAGGATTTGCTGTTAGACAACTGGTCTACCTGACCTGCCTAGACTTCCCGCCAAACAACTGGTCCACCTGACTTGTCTGGACTTCCCACCATGCATCTGGTCCACCTAACATGCCTGGACTTCTACCATGCATCTGGTCCGTCTTACCTGCCTGGACTTTCACCTGGTGCACTTGATCCTGCTAAGACTTCTGCCTAGTCTTAGGACTTTCCTTTGCCTAGACTCCACAGGGACTTTCTTTGCCTAGACCCCACTAGGATTTTTCTACAACTAGGACTTTCCTGTGCTCCCTGCACACTTAGATAAACACATCAGTATAAACCACACACTTAACTTGAACCTCGTGCCATCATCAAAATCAAAGTTCGATCATCTGGTGCTCCTTGCACCAACAATCTCTCCCTTTTTTATTATGACAACTGAGTTTCAAGTTAAGAAAATATTTCTGAAAATGAAATCATTTAATTCATGCTTCGAGAAAAAAAAATTCATGCATGTAATGGTTATGCAATGTAATAGCATGATCTATCTCCCCTTGCTTTCAGGACTTCCCCTGAATTCATACTTGGGAAAACAAACAAGATTTTGAAAAACTTTTGTTCTCTCCCCCTGAACTTGACATGGTTTAGTTTTGATCAGATTGATACAAAACCATTCAAGTCCCTTACAAATATTTTTAAAAATATTTTTGATAAACTTTGAAAATCATAAACTTTTGATAATTTTGAACATAAGTTCAAAAATAGTTAATTTTTAAATTTTGAAATTTTGAAAACATAAGTTTAAAATCATAAGTTTTTTTTTAAAAAAAAAAAAAATTTAACTTGAAATCTCTATATCTCTCCCCCTTTGACATAATCAAAATAAATAAGTATAGGTTTGAGTCCAAGCATGTTATCTATAAAGAAAATACTTAGACAAAAAAATGTATCTACTTAGTGTATCTGGGGCGCATGTCCAACTTAGGTTTAGCTAACTACTAAGAAGTAGTAGCTTGACCTAGTTAGTCAAGTTTAAGTGTATCATTCCATTTAGCTTATGCTTAGGAACACTTAACTTGATTCATCATCTTTGTTTATAGCCTAAGTTTTGGTTTGATGCACAGATATAAGCATTTGAAACTTAGGCTAGAATCCTATGCATCTCACACCATTCTAAGTTTCACAATACACAAACAAGTTAGCTAGTGTGCTTTGTGAGATGCTCAACCTAGATCTATAGGTTCATGCTTTCTAGGGGGAAGATTCTAGTCTAAGGCTAAAATATTCCTTTCATTTGCTTTGAAATCAAAAATTTTAAAAATAAATTTTTCAAAAAGAAAAAATAAACTTTTAAAATATTTTTGAAAAACTAAATAATAGTAGATGTGAAAACATGAGTTTTTGAAAAATTCAAAGTTTTCCCTTAGTCTACCAAGCATAGTCCTAATTATCTTCTAATTGTACTGAACTTGATTCTGGTAGAGGTTTAGTAAATATGTCTGCTAAGTTAGATTTGGACTTCAACATAGTCAAGTACAATTTCTCCCTTAGCGACATGGTCTCTAATGAAATGATGTTTGACCTCTATGTGCTTTGTTCTAGAGTGGTGCATTGGGTTTTTGGTCAGATTTATAGAACTTATATTATCAATTAACACCTTAGTGTTATGATATTTTAAATTGTAATCCATTAATGTGTGCATCATCCAAAGTAGTTGTGCAACACATTCACCCATGGCTATGTACTCTGCTTCAGTTGTAGATAATGCAACACATTGTTGCTTTCTACTACACTAGCTGACTAGACATGGACCCAAGAACTGACATCCTCCACTTGTACTTTTTTGATCTAGTTTGCAGCCAGCATAGTCTGAGTCAGAGTAACCGACTAGGTCAAAGTTGCTATTCCTAGGATACCACATTCCAACATTTAAGGTTCCTTTTATATATCTTAGAATTCTTTTTACTGTAGTTAAATGGGATTCTTTTGCATTGGATTGGTATCTAGCACACATACCTACTGCAAATAATATATCAGGTCGGCTTGCAGTTAGATATAGTAGACTTCCTATTATGCTTCTATAATATTTTAAGTCTACTTATTTTCCTTCTGGGTCACTATCAATATTTGCGTTAGTTGCTATTGGTGTTTTTATATCTTTTGAGTTCTCCATTCCAAATTTGGTTATTAGGTCTTTAGCATACTTGGTTTGATAAATGTAATTTCCATCCTTAGTTTGTTTTATTTGTAAACCTAAAAAGAAATGAAGTTCCCCTACCTAGCTCATTTCAAATTCACTTTTCATTAACTCCACAAATTCTTTTAAGTATTTTGTATTGGTTGATCCAAATATAATATCATCTATGTAAATTTGAGCTATGAAGAAGTCTTTTTCTAAGGTTTTTACAAACAAAGAGGGGTCAATTTGTCCTTGTTGAAAGCCTTTGGAAACTAAGTAAGTTGATAACCTTTTATACCATGCTCTAGGTGCTTGTTTTAGTCCGTACAAGGCTTTCTTGAGTTTGAAGACATAATCAGGATGGTCTTTATCTTCAAACCCTAGTGGTTGACCTACATAGACTTCTTCCTTTATGAACCCGTTCAAGAAAGTGGACTTTACGTCCATCTGGTAGAGCTTGAATCCTTTATGAGCTGCATAGGCTAACAACATTCTTATGGATTCAAGTCTAGCTACGGGTGCATAAGTCTCATCATAATCTAATCCTTCAACTTGACTGAACCCTTTAGCTACTAATCTAGCTTTGTTTCTTACTACTATTTTATTTCTGAAGACCCATTTGGTCTCTATTATGGATTTATTTTCAAGTTTGGGAACTATCCCACACCTGATTTCTGAGCTAGCTCTTCTTGATAGCTATTATCCAGTCAGGGTCTGACTTCTTCTATTATTTTTGGTTCAATACTTACTTAGGTTTCTATAAGCTGACCTAAACTCCTAAGGTTGGATCACTCAAAATTTGGTCAGTTGGGTGATTAGCTCTTAGTCTTGGTGCTTGAGTAGTTTCTGGCTCAGTTAGGTTTGGGTTAGACCTATCCTCAGGATTTATTTCCCTAGTACTTGGTTGTAACTCTTCTTCTTCTTGTTGATTTGATTCATTAGGTTGAGTATTATTAGGTTCATTGAGTTGATTGATATTGAGTGGATTGTATTGATTTCATTGAGTTGATTGTTATTAATTTCAGAATTATCTTCATCAAATACTACATTTGTGGTTTCTTCAACTTTTAATGTTTCTTTATTATATACTTGGTAGGCTCTACTTGTGGTTGAGTATCCTAGAAATATTCCTTGAGAAGTTTTAGAAGTAAATTTTCCTAAGTAGTCTTTTGTATTTAATATATGTACTTTACATCCAAATACTTTTAAATAATTTAAATTAGGTATTTTGTTATAATATAATTCATAGGATGTTTTGTTGTAATTTTTATTAATTAATATTTAATTTTGTATATATAGCAGGCTGTGCTTATTGCCTCAGCCCAAAATTTATTAGTTAAGTTATATTCATTTAACATTGTCCTAGATGCTTCTTATAGATTCTATTTTTTCTTTCCACTATTTCATTTTGTTGTGGGGTTCTAGGACATGATAACTCATGGTCCATATCCATTATCTTGACAAAATTTATTAAATTTAGTATTTTCAAGTTCACCACCATGATCACTACGTATTCTTTTAATTTTTAGATCTTTTTTATTTTCTAATAATTTACATAATTTTGTGAATTTATCAAAGGTCTCATCTTTAGATTTAAGAAAATTTACCCAAGTGAATGTAGAATAATCATATATTATTACTAAGCAATATAGATTTCCGCTTAGTGACTTAGCTCCATGAGAATCAAAGATGTCTAAGTGTAATAGTTCAAGTATCAAGTTAGTTTGATTTTGATTGGTTGCCTTATGTGTTGACACCTTGTTGGCAAGCATTATAAATTTTATTTTCTAGTGGGATTAACTTGGATAGTTCTCTTACTAGGCGATTTTGACTAATCTTTAAGATAAGTCTATAATGATTGTGACCTAGTTTTCTGTGTCACAACTTAATTTCCTCTTGTTGTGTTAATAAACACTTGGTTGAGGAGATGGGTAGGTCAATATTGTTATATTATTCTTTCTAATTCCCTCAAGTTTGATTTCTGAGTTTTCTATATTTTTAATTAAACATTTGGTTTTAGTGAACTTAACCACATATCCAGAATCACACAATTGACTGATACTTAATAAGTTAAATTTAAATTGTTCAACCAAAAGAACTTTCTTAATTATAAAATTTGAGTTTAACTCAATGTTACCTGATCCGATTACCTTTAGTTTTTTTTTGTTTCCAAAGGCAACGGATCCTAGGTCCTTGAACTTCAATTTGGTGAACTTTAATCGATCTTCAGTCATGTGTCTGAAACATCCACAATCCAACTTCTATTGATCCAAGTATTAGATTTGAGAGGTATCCTAAGGCAATCGCCTTATAGTTATACTATTTATTGGATAAATAGCAATTCACTATTTGAGTGCACGTTCCATATGTGTTTGATTGGTTCTTAAACTCAAATATTGAATGTCCGAAATACGATTCATAGCGTGAAGAATTTGTAATTGGATCACAACTAGTGAGCATCTCTACACGCGTAATTATGAACATATTAGAATTATCCCTAGTCAAGGAATTAATGAGCACGGATGTTATCGATTCTGTCAAGACTAGCATGTTTTGAACTCCTTGGTTAGCCAAGCAGCTTAAGTTAAATATGGATGTTGGTTAAAGGTAACCAGTTCATTGGAGTGACTTGCTGTAAGACTTCATATGGTTCGATTCATATGTCAATGAAGATCTCTGTGCAACTTAAGTGCGAGTTTCCTTTAACTTGCGGTATTCAAGTCACCTTGGTCATGGAAGGCTTATATTTTGACATCTTAAGTAAGCATCTCCGAGGAGGTGTGGACCCGAGATGATTGGGTATAAGTTGAAGTGCTCGAAGATGTTTGAATAGCCCACCGAGGATTCACCGCTCCTTGGAAAAGGAGATGTATACCTTGCGGCCGCTTGTCAGGATTGTTACTAAAAGTCTTTGGCCAAAATATTACTAATTAAGAGTACGGTACTCATAGACATATGTACAAGTAACTTGATTCCACAGGACAAGAAAGTAACATGGGCTAGGTGTGACATAGTCAGTATAGTGGGGACGACACATAGACCATGTCCTGAACCAAGTGGGTATAAGACAGTGAAAGGAACGAGGCACGATTTAGTGTAGCTGCTGAAGGGTTTAGAAGATGTTCTGGAATCAATCATTGATTTTTCGATCAATTGGAAATCATGATGTACTACTAGGTGTCACTCATGATCGTTCTGTAATTAATGGTTAATTATGGACAACCAACATAACCGGGAACCTATTGGGTCACACGCACTACAAATTTTTTGAAGGACTTAAAATGAGTTTGAGAATTAGATTCTCAGAATGAGAGAAATAAAGTATGGTTAACCAGACAATGGACAAAATGATGGAATTCGTCTTACGAAGACGAAATTGATTTCGTTCACGAAATTGATTCGATTTTGTCCAACTTGGTTTGGTTCAATGGAAGAGGTTTTGGCAAAACAGCTCGTTTATGATGACGAATTGAACAAAACTGATGGGTCAAACAATTCAATTTTGGTTTGGCTATAGTACCGATTCGAGTTTGCTATAGTAATGAGAAAAACCCTAAAATTCGGTGCCCTAATCAGTTTATATTACTATAGCTCCACAAAAAACCTTGATCGTGGGTTCTGTTCATCTCCTCTTCGACACCGAGCCACCCCCTGTGTATCCTCTTCGTCTTGCAAAGCGCCGCCACTTCATTACCCTTTATCGATGATTGTTCATGATTAAGGTAATTGTATTTAATAAAATACAAATCTGAGGTCTTTGAATAGTTCAAAGAATTCAGAATTTGAAATAGAAAAACAACTTGACAAGAGTATTAGAACACTTCGATCCAATTGAGGTGGTGAATACTTAAGTCAAGAGTTTCAGGATTATCTTAAAGATAATGGAATATTGGCTCAGTGGACTCCGCCATATACACCCGAGCATAACGGGGTATCGAGAGGCGAAACTGAACCTTTTTGGACATGGTAAGGTTAAAGATAAATCATACAATTCTTCCAAGAACATTTTAGGCAACATACTCGAGACAACAATTTACTTGTTAAACAGAGTCTCGACCAAGGTGGTCTCTGCTACTCCATACAAGATATGCAATAGTAAAACCTTGTTTATCTTACTTGAAGATATGAGGTTGTCCTGCTTACATGAAGAGGACTATATCAGATCAGCTGGAAGCTAAATCTGATAAATGTATCTATTGGATACCCTAAGGAAACGAGGGGTTACCAATTATATTCTCCCGTGGAACAAAAGTGTTTGTTTCACGTCATACCATATTCCTGGAAGAGCTTCTCTTGCAGGAAACAGTGGGAGCTGAGTTAGAACTTCATGAAGTTCAAAAGACTCAAATAGACATAAATGAGACACCTAGTCGTGAACCACAACCGATTGCTCATAGTGATGAGCTATCGGCTGAACCTATTGAGACACAACCTCTTCGTGGATCCAGTAGGACACGTAATATTCCGGAGAAATATGGATTTCTCGTAAGTGAATCAGATTACGTGTTACTCGTCGAGCATGAGTAAACTACTGATCATGAAGAAGTTCTGAAAAGTTCAGAAAGGGATAAATGGTTTACAACCATGAAGTCGGAAATGGATTTCATTAATGCCAAGTTTGAAACTCGGTGGAATATCCGTTTTGATGAGGCAATCAAAGAGTTTGATTTCTCACAAAATCTGACGAATCCTTTGTGTATAAAGAGGTTAGTGGGAGTGCGATCGTATTCCTGTAATTATATGTTGATAACATATTAATAAAAGGAAATGATATGCCTGTTCTACAGTCAGTCAAATTATGGTTAGTCAAATGTTCTCCATGAAAGACATGAGAGAAGCGACCTAAATCCCCGGATTAAGATCTATAGAGATAGATCGAAAGGTTGCTTGGTCTTTCGCAGTCTACATAAATAGACAAGATGCTAAAAGGGGTTTAGCATGCTTGAATCCGAGAAAGGTTCACCTTTCGAAGTCTACGTGTCCACGGACAAGAGACGAGAGGATTTACATGAGTACGATTCCTTATGCTTCGGCAATAGGATCAATCATGTATGCTATGATGTGTACGAGGCCCGACGTATCATGTGCTCTGAGTGTTACGAGCGGATACCGATCAGATCCAGGAATGGATCATTGGGCGGCTGTCAAGATAATTCTTAAAGTACTTGCGAGGAAATAAGGATTTATTTTGGTACATGGAGAAAGTGATATGGTTACATGCGGGTATACGGATGCCAGCTACTAGACAGACCAGGATGATTTTGAGTCTCAGTCTGGATACCTATTCATTTTAAATTATGACGCAATAAGTTGAAAGTGTTTCAAATAAGACACAATTGCAGCTTGTGAAGCAGCAAACGAAGCGGTTTGGATCAGGAAGTTCATTTCTGAACTTGGAATGGTTCCAACCATTGTCGAAGCATTACTTGCTTACTGCGACAACAATGGAGCAATCGCGCAAGCGATGGAACCTAGGTCTCACCGTCGATCCAAACACGTGCTTCGGCGAAATCAATAGATCAAAAGATCATTAGTAGAAGAGAAATACAATTCGAGAAGAATCCCACCGAAAGGAACCTTGCGGATCCTTTAACCTCTACCTCAAAGTAATTTTGAGGAACAAATAGAGGCGCTTGGTATTGGATACCAGAGCGATTGGCCTTAGGCCAAGTGGGAGTCTGTTAGATTTGAGAGGTGTCCTAAGGCAATCGCCTTACAGTTATACTATTTATTGGATAAATAGTAATTCACTATTTGAGTGCACATTCCATATGTGTTTGATTGGATCTTAAACTCAAATACTGAATGTCCGCAATACGATTCATAGCATGAGAGAATTTGTGATTGGATCACAACTAGTGAGCATCTTATACACGTGTAATTATGAACGTATTGAAATTATCCCTAGTCGAGGAATTGATGAGCACGGACGTCATCGATTTTGTCGAGACTAGCTCGTTTTGAACTCCTTGGTTAGCCAAGCAGCTGATCTCACTACTGTCGATATTAGATGTTGAGAGTTAACCAGTTCATTGGAGTGACTTGCTGTGAGACTTCATATGGTTCGATTCATATGTCAATGAAGATCTCAGTGCAGCTTAAGTGCGAGTTTCCTTTGACTTGCGGTATTCAAGTCACCTTGGTCATGGAGGCTTATACTTTGACATCTTTGATGTGCGTAGGATATATATATATATATATATATTTCTGATGTTTACATTGTACATCTTTCGGTATTTCATGATTATTTTTTTACGTTTGTCACATCCTTTATTTACACATTAGGTGTATTTTCTCCATTTTCTAGTTCGGAAGTCTGCTCTTGTCTTTATGCTTTTGCAGGACGGAAATAGAGAGGAGAAGGTGAATCGGAAGTTTAAACAAAGACAAGGCAAGACAGGGCCATACCTCCAAGGCACGACCGTGTCTCAGATTCCATTGGACCATGCTCCAATGCTTCAACTACAGAGTACCAACTTCCCACGGTCGTGCCCACCAAGCACAGCTGTGCCTCTGCCGTTCCTCAACTCGTGCCCAACAGATCAGCATCCTCACATGGTCGTGCCACAAGGCACGACCGTGCCTTCATTCTGCGAGCCAACAGAGAAGCATCAGCCCACGGCTGTGCCCTCTAGGCACGGCCGTGCCTCTACCTGAGCTGTATTAATAGAAGGCCGACTACACATGGCCGTGCCAGCCAAGCACGGCCGTGTCTCCAAGCACAGAAGAGCACCTGTGTACGACCGTGCCTGCCTCCATGCCACAACACACGACCGTGTTGTTGGTGCAATCTTGCCCCAAGTGACTTAGATTTTAATGTTTGGCTAAGATGAGTTTAAGTTAGACAATGTTGGTGATCTAACTTGTGTGGTTTGAGTCCACAGGAAAGTCCAGGTTGGAAGACTTGGCAAAGGATGAAGTCCCGGAGATAAGGCCTTTTGGCAAAGGATGAAGTCCCGGAGGCACGGTGCCTCTTGGCAAAGGGAGACTTAGCACGACGAAGCTGAGGGAAACGTCTCAAGCTAGTGTAAGGAAGGCACGAGGCTTATGGAAGGTGTTTGAAGGGTTGCGTCAAGACTAAGGGCTGAAAAAGAAGCTGAATGGGGAGTTTCAGCTTGATCAGTCGACTGGCCCTTGGAGCAGTCGATTGGAGGTTGATCAGAAGCACATATAGAGTTCACAGAGAGATCAGTCGAGTAGAGCAGTCGACTGCTCATGGTGCAGTCGACTGCTAAGTGACCGTTGAGGCAACAGATGGCTGATTTAATGAAGATCAAAGAGCCGTTGAAGCCCATCAGTCGACTGACCCTTGGAGCAGTCGACTAATGTACGGAAAAATATAAAAATAGCAAACGATGCCGAAGAAATTAATTATACTGTTTCATCATCTTTCTGGCAAATCTCTGAGATTGTAAAAGCTTTCCCCTTCCTCCATACTTCATTAATCAATCCTGTGAAAGGAAGAGATCTGTTTGTGAGGGTTTTCTCCACATTCGAAGCGTTCTTCAAAAAGGAGGGTTTTCATAGTGGAACGGTCGTCTGTGTGTGTGGATCCTTGGACTAGTCACCTCGTTGAGGTGGATACCAAGTAAACAAACCGAGTTAGCGATTGTTCTCTTTCTCTATTTTTATTTTCGCTTCCGCTAACGATTTTGCAGGAAAACTTTAAAAATTGCTATTCACCCCCTCTAGCAAACGCACCGATCCTAACAAGTGGTATCAGAGCAAGGTTGCCTTTCACACGAACTAACGCTCAACCGAAAGAACTAAATGACGTTTCAAGAAGGTTACAACACTGCACGACCTCCCTACTTCAACGGCAACGATTTTGCCTATTGGAAAGGTAGGATGGAGTATTATTTAATGAATGATATTGAAAACTGATTTAGTGTTGTAGATGATTTTGAAGAACCCACGGATGCATCTGGAGTTCCTCTCCCTACATGAGATTGGTCCAAGGACGTATGCAAGAAAGCCCAAGCGAATGCAAAAGCCACGACTACATTACAATGTGGACTCTCAAAGGAACTACTAAGCAAAGTGGGCCCATTCAATTCGGCTAAGGAGCTTTGGGAGAAATTTATTGAACTAAATGAAGGTTCAAGCGAATCGAGACGAGCCAAGAGGGATCTCTTGGTCAGGCAACTACAAACCTTCACGATGAAATCAAATGAGATGGTGAGCCAGATGCACGGGCGATTCAAGAAGATCGTGAACGGTCTCCATGTCATAGGTGAGAAAATCGACAACCGTGATCTGGTAAGGTATGTTCTTCAAGCTTTCCCCTGAATCACTTTATGGGCTTTGATGGTTGATGCCTATAATGTGTCAAAGGATTTATCTGTTGTCAAGCTAGATGAATTATTTTGTGAATTTGAATTACATGAGCAAGCTAACTTATCAACGAAAGAGAAAGGTATTGTTGGTGCAAGATGTACTAAGATCCTGCCTAGAATTTTGATGTTTGACAATACACCTAAGTCTGGTCAGTTTGACCAAGAGTTGACCTAAATAGGATTTGATGTTTGGATGTGTGGAAGTGAGTGAAGTCTAGTTAGACGACTAGCGAGAAGACCTAGTCAGTTAGACTAGGCAGTGGAAGTCCTAATCTAGAAGATTGGGCAAGGGAAGTCCTGGTGAGTGAAGCTGGACAAGGGAAAGTCCTAGTTGTAGGCTAGGCAAAGGAAAGTCCTAGTGATCAGGCGGAAATCTTGGCATAGTCGAAGCACTAAGTGAAGTCTGGGCTTGTCTAGGTGACCGAGTCGTAGCAGAAGTCTGGGCTGGTCTAGGTGATCGAGTCGCAGCAGAAGTTTGGGCTGGTTTGGGTGACCGAGTCGCAGCAGAAGTCTGGGTTGGTTGGAGAGAACCGAACCGCAGCACAAATCCTAGTGGCTGAGGACAGAGCCTAGCAAAAGTCCAACAAGTCTGGAGGACTTGGTTAGCATAAATTCTCCTGAGTAGAGTGAGTAAGAGCGCGTTTCCGGAGTGGAACAAGAGACGTCAGACTAACCTAGTATTTCGGTAGAAATCTGAAGTTAGATCCAGTAGGTAAGGCTTAGGATTGTTTGTATATTTGCATGTTTGTCTTGCAGGAACCAGGAGATGGAAGCAAGATGGAGAAAATATAAATGAAGCAAACAAAGCAAAGTCAAACCAACCAGTCCAGAGGATCCAGTCGACTGGGACTGGAACTGGAACCTAGTCGACTGAAGGGCTAGTCAACTGGCATGTGGATAGACGAGCAGGATGAAGTTCTATCTGCCACGTCGGCTGGAGTCGACTCAAATCAGCCTGGAGTCGACTCAGGAGCAGTATAAAAGGAGGTGACCGTGTAGAAACAAATTAATTGAAGTCATTAACCTCCCTGCTCAACTAGTAGTGCTTTGGAATTCGAACGAGGCCAAGTTCTTGCAACCGGGGAAGATCCAGAAGGGGTGCGTGGCGCTCAGGACTTTCAGATCGGCAACAAGAGTTTGCTTTTAAATTATCGTTCTTATTTTTTGTTCTTAATTTATTTGATTATTTATTGGACTATAAGACAGGTTTCTCCGCCTCCGAACAAGGTTCGAAAAGGAGACCACTAGTGGACGGGTGCCTCCCGAATTAGGCCTTGGACATACTAACCCTGGGGGATTAGGAACCAAGTAAATCTCACGTGTCCCCTACATTTTATTTTAATCCGCTGCTTAGTTTTTGATAGTTAACGAAAGATTTCAAAAAATCCACACGCGCTATTCACCCCCCCCCCCTCCTCTAGCGCGTACAAGATCCTACA
>NW_027429852.1:0-3749 GCF_044706935.1 Curcuma longa | reverse complement strand
CAGAACGGAGATCCAGATCGCCAACAGCATGTCAGGTCATACAATACTAGATCAAACAAATGCAACAACCACACACAACGATAATGTAAATAACAGTGTGGTAAAATAATCCACCAGCAACTGCATGCATCAATGCAACACACATCAAATGCAACATGCATGGTCACTGTCTGCACTCACCCCCCAGACACCCGTACAATGAACTGGGGTGCATGAAAGGACACTGCACACCTTCCAACAACTATACGTGAGTGAGGAGTGGGAAAATATCACAGGGGAGCTATCTCCGGCCTGATCACTGTCTGCACTCATCCCTAGACACCCACACAATGAACTAGGGCAACACAACAGGAATCAACCACATCAACACCAACTACAAGTAAGGGAAAGGGCAGTCTTCAGGAGGGCCAGTCCTGGTAGCATCCACACAATGCTATAATGGTCGCACCCACACAGTGCTACTATGATCACACCCACACAGTGCTACAATGATCACACCCACACAGGCAGTGCATCCATGTTCAACATGCTATGATGTTATGATGCTCAGCTCAACAATTAACAACCACAACAACTCAACATAATCAACACGAATCAGCATGAGTCCTCACCGGTCAATGGTATAACTCGAGGCTGTACTGACAACGGATAGACCAATCAAAGATCAACTCGTACGTGTCTGACAACGAGTAACACCAGGTATCAACCAAGTAAATAACACGAGTAACAACAGGATAGGTGAATAGGTCAACAATATAGGTCAACAACAAGAACTCACAACAAGGTATCATAGATCAACAATAAGATTAAGATATCAACTGTAAATCTCAAGTCTAGGTATCAACGACTAATACCATAACAAGGTATCATAGATCAACAATAAGATCAAGGTATCAACTGTAAGTCTCAAGTCTAGGTATCAATGACTAGTACCATAACAAGGTATCATAGATCAACAATAAGATCAAGGTAACAACTATAAGTATCAAGTCTAGGTATCAACAACTAGTACCACAACAAGGTATCATAGACCACAATAAGATCAAGGTATCAACTATGAGTATCAAGAAATAGGTATCCGGTATCAGACATCTAACATAACTAGGGTCAAAGTATCCGGCTTCTAATAGAACTAGGGTCAAAGTATTAGGCTTCTAACAGAACTAAGGTCAAAGTATCAGCTTAAGTTTCAATTCTAAATACCAACAACTAATAATCAAGCAACGGTAGCAACAGGATAATATCAGATCATACAAAGGTCAACCAGTAAGTATCAAGCGACGAGTATGATAATATATAACAACAAGGCAACTAACAGATACAACAAGAATATCAACAAGATAAGTACAAAGTCATGCACTTACGAATAAGTAGACCTGTGTTGACCAAACACAGGAGTACCCACCTGATGTAACGCACGTCGATATACGAACCCCCAAACACGAAACTCCGTGTATAGCAAGATCTACAATCGATCAAGGTCCTGCAAAGGAATAAACGGCATTCCTAAATACAACGATTAAACTAATCAATCCATAGTTTAAATCAGATTTAGCCTTAACCGAATTTAAATGGACAACAACCTCTAATCGGCAAACTCCACAACTCTAAACCCTCCTTAACCATACAAACTTTAATCAACTAAACACCGTATCAATCACAACAACTCGAACTTAATTTAATAAAGCAGTAATCCTTCCTTAGGAATCTGTCCAACAACCACCACTCTGATCACTTTAATACTCCTCACAAATCAGTGCTATAAACTGCACCATAGCTCTATCAAAATCCTTAGAACCACTCACTCAACACCTATATCAACAAATAGAAAGAACTTCATCAACAGATCAGTCCTAAGAAACCCTATCACAACAGCAGCTAGAACCGATCCAACATCAAAATAGGGGAGAATACACAAGAATCTCACCTTGATCCAATTGTGCTTGATCTGCCTTCCTTCGATCCAAGCCCCAGAAACCTCAGATTCCAAGCTTTGCTTCCGATTTGCACCAATCTCACCCTCAGATTCATGCCCTAGAGATCTCCGACTCTTCTCAGCCGAACCCACCTTCACCGATCGATCGGTTTATAGCCAACCGAGCTATAGAGGAGAATCGATCAACAATCAGAGAGATTCAACTCTAGAAACCACATACAACCAAATCCTACTCAAGAACTCACCTCAAATCTCCGATCCAACCGTGCCCTAGTCGAGCTCTGACTCTTCCCGATCGAACCCACCTTCACCGATTTGCTTCCACCAGCCGGAGATCACATCAATGCCATAAATCCAAAGAATCTCATATGAAAACAACACGAAATCAGGAATTCCAAGCTTACCGATCTTTCCCTCGGATCCAAGCTCCCTTGTTTCCTATCACACCGATCGCCGCCGCCGTGACCCGCTTCCAGCCAAGCCCCGGCAAGACAAGCTCCAACCGCCGCAGGTACTCACCGTCAGCACTCTCCTCGCCGTCGGCACCGATGGTGGAGCGCGTCGATTAAAATCGAACCGGGCGCACGAGATCTCTTAATGGGTGGGTTTGCCGGATCGGGTTTATAAATCAATCCAATAAACCAATAAACCTATATTCAATTGGGCTTATCCAACGGTTCTAATCCGGATAGATCTCTCCATCGGAGATGACTTAATCTCATCCAACGGTTCTAATCTATTTATTTATTTCGATCCAATGGATGCAACTTGATCTAATCCCACGGATACAAGCTGATCTCACCCATTAACTCATCCTACGGTCGAGAACTAATCTCATCCAACGGTCGAGATTAAATCTCATCCGACGGCTGAGAACAAATCTCATCCGTTTGATTGCATCCTTTTGAAGATGTCTTTAGGCTACAGTTGGGACCTCGAGGAGGTATTAGATCTGGCCTTCTGATGGGTTTCGGATCCCGTATTCAACCCCGAATACACACCTACATCCATCAATAACAATCCATTCCACTAGAGGATCATTATTGCACTACCAATCTAATCCCCAAATTACGTTATGGGTTCCTTCTTATTATTTTATGCATTGCTCCCCGTGTTTAAGATATCGTATGTCCGTCAATTATCAAGTTCTACTGACAACTCAATAATCAACATCTAAGACCTTGAATAGTACCACTCAACCTTATTGTCAGCCGGACCAGGTCCACTTGCAAGATTTGACTTGACAATCCTTATGAGCTCTCCAAGGGGACATCATCAGCCCTACTGGGACACGGATTCCTTCTATAATTAATGGCACACCGTATAGATAGTAACATCACCCAACTTACCGAGAATAATTGATCTGACGGAAAGATCTCACCCTTTGGTAAATCAAAGCAATAATTACTAACTATAGGTGCCCATTTATTACATCGGGATTAAGAGTGCATAATTATAATAACAGAGGTCTTGTTCAATTTGCGAGTCAGTGTAAATTGAACAACCTCAATGGTCCTACTCAATACACACAAAGTGCACTAGTGTAATTCTACAGTCAAGACAGACAGTCACCGAATTACACTACAACCGTTCCCGATGGTTTGTCCAAAGCCATCTTGGTTGTGAGCCTTAGTTTATAATTCACAAGGGACCGATAATCATGGTCTTCTGTGTCTCACAGACACCAAGTTATCTACAATGTAAATTAAGAGGATTTTATTGCAAAATACCCTATTGCAATCATTTGACCAATACATGATACTTTATTTCATAAATGTTTATATACAAAAGAGCAAGTCTTTTCAGTATACAT
>NW_027429851.1:0-2666 GCF_044706935.1 Curcuma longa | reverse complement strand
CTGAAGACTGCCCCTTCCCCTCACGTGTAGTTAGTTTGTTGTTGGAGTGGTTGATTCCTATTGTACGCCCTAGTTCATTGTGTGGGTGTCTGGGGATGTTGAGTGCAGACAGTGACCAGGCCGTGAGATAGCTCCCCTGTGATATTTTTTTGCTTCCCACTCACGTGTAGTAGTTTGTTGTTGGAGTGTGTGCAGTTGTCCTGTCGTGCACCCCAATTCATTATGAGGGTGTTTGGGGGTGGCTAGTATAGACAGTGACCATGCATGTTGCCTGTGATGTGTGTTGCATATGTGTATGCATTTGCTGGTAGATTATTTTATTATATTATTATTTACAGCATATTTATATGTGATTGTTGTACTTGTTTGATATATGATTGTTGCATTGTATGACATGGCATGCATTGTTTGACATAACATGCATTGTTTGAATTCACATGATTTCTATTACCATGATTCTTATTACCATGATTCCTATTAACTGTTAAATAGTATTTACCTTTTCCTTATGTATCATTTGTAGAGACGGTATACCATTTGTTATCTCTGTTGATATATATATACATGTTGTGCACTTCTATTCTATATCCCACTGAGTATCTGATACTTACTACCCAAACTCTGGAATTATCTTTTATTCTCCCTAGGTAGCAGATAGACAATTTTACTTGAAGTTTGGAGATTCTGTCAGACTGTTTCCATCTCTCAACAAGAGATTTGTATTATGGGTTATTTGTATGAATTTTGTGGTATTTGGTATGTGGACTGTGTTTGTGGACTTGTAGAGTTTTGTGAGTATCTGGATTTTGGATTTATGTTCTTGCCGGTGTGGATTTGGATTTCGTTATATTTTTGCTGCAGAACTTTTGCTACCTGATGTGCATAGGGTATACATGTAGTTTTAATGCTTTTATTGCACATCTTTCTGTATTTCATGACATTATCTTATGTTTATCACATCCTTTATCTACGCATTATGTGTATTTTCTTCATTTCCTAGTTCGGAGGTTTGCTCTTGTATTTGTGTATTTGCAGGACGAAATTGGAGCAAAATACGAAGAAACAGAGATAAATGAAGACAAGGCAAAGCATGGTCGTGCCTACAAGGCACGACCATGCTCCATCATCCTGAGGGTCCGTGCCTACTAGGCACGGTCGTGCCTCACCACCCGAGCCACATAAACACAGCCAAGCTCCATTCAGATCAGTTGCTGCTGAGGGTCGTGCCTGAAAGGCACGGTCGTGCCCCTTACCAGAGCCATCCCAGCTGGAGGTCGTGCCTATAAGGCACGAGCATGCCTCATTTCCAAAGAAGAGCTTGGCTGGGGTCATGCCTATTAGGAATGACCGTGCCTATTTTTCCGAGGATGAACTGCTCAAGGTCGTGCCTATGAGGCACAATTGTGTGACGGAGAGGCAAGGGCATGTCTCCCTGGCCGTGCCATGAGGCACGACCGTGTGGCGTGTGGCTAACAGCACATATAAATACTCCTTTTGTTCAGACCTAAAAGGGGGGAGTCCTTAGAGGTGATTAAGAGCCACTGTAGCCGCGATCCGAAGCAAGAATTAGTGAATCATCCATCCATTCGGGACTACTCTGCCGTATCCATCCATCGTCGACGAGGAGATAGCAATACCAAGAAGACCATACTCATTGATAAGTCTTATTTCCTTTTCTATTTCAGATTTAGGATTAAGATGTATTGTTTTTACTTTTCTTCGTGTTGTATCCCCTCCGTCATGGAGTAGACCTTAGATTCTAGGATGTAGGAGGAATCGAGGTGTATATGGATGATTGTATCTATGGATTTGTTATTTACCATGTTTAATGATATGTTTATGCATTACTATGTGGATTTGTGCCTTGTACTTATTTGATAATATGTCTGTGAATGGTATGATTCCATATGGATGAGGATGAGTTGTAGTTTAACGAAAATCTTAGGATCGTATGACCGGGGTGCCTTGTGACAGAAGGTGAACCTTTAACTGGACTTTTCGAGGAAATTCTTAGACTACGATGAATCTTTATGAGAGATAGCTAACAGTTATTGATTGCTAGGAAGAGGTCCTTAATTGGATACTCAATGACAGAGGGTAGGACACTAGTAGTATTGCTGGAGTGCCCGATGACAGCGGGAGAGCTATAGAACCAGGCTATCTGGGTGTCATCTCGGACTAGTGATCGTAATATTAGAGGATTAATGATTTGATTCCGACGAAACCTGACGAGGTCTAATTGGATATTTTGGTTATAATCTCTGCAATTGTGTAATCATTGAGGAATGGTAAGGAGTCCATGATCAATCAACCATAATCTCGAGGAATCCGAAGTCCTAGGATCGTTTCCCCAATCCTGTCACTTAGTTGATTTCTCTTCGATCGAGGTCAAGGAACTTGATTTCACTTTCACTTCCCCCATCACGAATCCAAATTACGTGAACTTCCAACTCTTCTTGTGATAGTTTAGTGATTGATTCCACGATCCCTGTGGTTCAATATCTTTTTATTACTTGATGACATCCCGTATACTTGTGGGAGGCTATCACTACCTTTTGTGGATTTGTCGCTTACACGTTCTAGTTTTTGTACATATGTTGGTTCAATAGTTTATGATCGTGTGGGCCTTATTCTTAAAGTTTAGTATCTGTTATGCATCTGTGATG